>NC_069505.1:143757337-143994837 GCF_027579735.1 Bombina bombina | reverse complement strand
GTTCTATTAAATCTTAAAGGGTGAATTTGAAACAACCAGGTTTTGAAAGAACACACAAGGGAAAAAAATCTAAAATATAAAAAATGTATTTATTTTTCAATCCATACAATATAATAGCGCTTTTATTTTTGTGCTAGCTTTTTCTTCTTGGTCAAGCGATAGTATACTGTGTATGTCAGATAGCATGCTATAGCCATCACATAACAGACTTCTATGGGAGTGTGCAGTAAAATTTGTGTTGGATATCGATTGAATGCAACACTTAAAGGGACATGAAACCCAAAATGTTTATTACATGATTCAGATAGAGAATACAATATGAAGCACATTTCCAATTTACTTCTATTATCTAATTTAATTTTTTTTGGTATTCTTTATTGAAGAAGCAGCAATACACTACTAGGAGCTAGCTGAATGCATTGGGCTCCATATACTAAGCAGCGGGCGGACAGCTTCTCAACTTGCGAAGCTGTCTGCCCGCCTTCGCTACACACGGCAGAAGATCTGTTGATTCGCTTGCTGTATGTTTCATTACACACTCATCGGCGTGTGTAATGCCCGCCCCTTCATTCGCGCGACCAATCACGCGACTGAAGGGGCTGTCAATCACTGAGAGCTCGCTCGCTCTCTGTGATTTTCCCTCGCCACCTCAGAGGTGGCGTAGGGTGTAAGAAGCAGCAGTCTGGTGACCGCTGCTTCTTACATAGCGGGAAGCAGGGTCGCATATGCGAACCTGCCCCGCAAAGGCTCCGGAGCAGCTTTCGCTACTTCGTACATGGAGCCCATTGTGTGAGTCAATAACATGTAGCATACATGTGCAGCCAATAATCAGCAGATGTACAACATATATTGGTTCTGTGTAAAACAAGAGACATTATAGCACTTTTTTTAAATGAAGGGGACCCAGTTACAGGGACATGAAACCCACATTTTGTCATGATTTAGAATTGGCAAACATTTTTAAACAACTTTTCTTTTATCAAGTTTGCTTCAATCTATCTGTATCCTTTTTTGAAGGAGTAACAAAGCACTACTGGGAGCTATCTGAACACATGTGTAAGTCAATGACAAGAGGGACATGTGCTCTCAATCATTAAAAAAACGATTTGTCTGTCCCTTTAACTCACTACTTATAATAGGAGCACATAGTGATATAATAGCGCTCCCTCTGCAATCCATTAAAGGTATTGGTTCCACTAAAAAAAGTTGTTTTTTAAAATATTTATCTATCCACTTGTAATATTAGATTGTGTGCTATGCTTTGTCCAAGGTCAAATAAAAAAAATAAATCACCCTGTGCTTTCATTTATACTCTACTTGTAATCTAGCCCTTTAAGTAAGAAATGAGACAATTCGCTTCCAGTAGGGAGCAAAATATTACCAAATTCATAGCTCACTTTAAAGGGACAGTCTACCATAGAATTGTTATTGTTTTAAAAGATAGATAATCCCTTTATTACCCATTCCCCAGTTTTGCTTAACCAACACAGTTATATAAATGTACTTTTTACCTCTGTGATTACCTTGTATCTAGGAACCTTCTTCCAGCCCCCTGATCACATGACTGTGAATGTTTATTATCTATTGTCATGCATTTAGCATTGTTTTATGCTAAATCTTAAATAACCCCCTGTGCCTGAACACAGTGTTATCTACACTGTCATAAAAAATGTGCAAAATTGTACCTTTAGGGGTACAACAGCTTGTCACTGGGGCAGTACCCTCAAAAGGTACACCTGCTGTGCCCTTTAAAATGGGTACAAATTGGTACCCTTGCAGATTGTACCTTTCAAAGGCTAATATGTACCTTTGGTGACTAGATTGGACCTCAGTCCTATGGTACCATATTGTACCCATAAAAAATGGTGCAAATCTGGCCTTTTAAGGTACTGCCCCAGTGACAAGCCCTTTGTACCTCATGATGGCAAATTTGTACTCAACACAGCATAATACAAACACTGTTTCATTAAATTTAGCTAGCATATAACATTCAAATATGTATGCATACTTTTTTCAAATATTTATATTTTCAAAATTACAATAGCTAGTAGCTACACTGGAGCTTTAATAAAAAGTTTGTATACTTAACTGTATTATTATCGGTTATTTGTAGAGCACCAACAGATTCCGCAGCACTAACTGTAGCAATTCCAAAGACTGCTTCAGAACCACCTGAAACAGCCAGGCTAAACAACCAGTTCCAAAAAAAAAAAAGAACTACTCAATATGCTTTGTATCACTCTGTACTAGACTCTAAAAACACCCCATTTAATTTAGGGTGACATGCCACATAAAACATAAATATATAGAAAACATATAGAAAACAACGTAATAATAAAATATAACTCTAACAAAAAGAAGGGGGATTCGGGGGAGGGATAAACGATAAAAATCACAGCCATACATTAAATTGTCACTCTATGCAAAATATATGCAAATGAGTCTGTTATCCTAGTACACACTTTAGTGATGAACCTGCTACCATTAGATGGAGCTGTGTTACACATGTCAAGGAACTTTCAACCAACAGATGGCGCTATGGCGTGTTACACAATGTCCATGTATGTGACTGGGGAGCGGTTACAATTTTATTTTTATTTTTTTAAAAACTGGTTCTTAAACAGCTCTTGTTTAAAACATTTTTTTTCTTTGTACTTTTAGTTAATAAATTTGCTCTATGTTTAAGAGTTAACATATTGATGCTCTAAATATAAACATTAAAATGTTAAGTACTTGTTTGCTATTTAGAACCAGCAACACAGTATCATTGACTATATGGGTTATTAAAGGGACAGTCTAATCAAAATTAAACTTTCATGATTCAGATAGGGCATGAAAATTTAAACAACTTTCCAATTGACTTTTATCACTAAATTTGCTTTGTTCCCTTGGTGGTATTTTTGAAAATCTAAACCTAGCTAGGCTCAAACTGATTTCTAAACCATTGAAAACCGCCTCTTAGCTCAGAGCATTTTGAAAGTTTTTCACAGTTAGACAGTACTAGTTCATGTGTGTCATATAGATAACAGTATGCTCACTCCCATGTAGTTATTTAGGAGTCTGCACTGATTGGCTAAACTGCATTTCTGTCAAAAGCACTGAGATAAGGGGGCAATCTGCAGAGGATTAGATGCAAGGTAATCACAGAGATATAAAGTATATTAATAGAACTGTGTTGATTATGCAAAACTGGGGAATGGGTAATAAAGGGATTATCCATCTTTTTAAACAATAACAATTCTGGTGTAGACTGTCCCTTTAAGTATTTTTTTTTTTTGCTTTGCCCATATTGATATTACGATTGAACATAATTATTTTGCTGTACAACATGTATGTTGCATTCATTTTGGGTGACTGACAGTTATGTGAATATGAATAACTGAGCTGTACAAATGATATGGACTTGCAGGGTTTAGCAGCCTTGAACCACCCATCCCCCTTAACCTTTTAGTCACACAAGTGATTGTACCTTTTTGGGGGGATTAAATTGTACAGACATGGACCCTTTGACAGTTGGAAACATATTTGTACCTTATTTACCGCTAAATGGTACATATTAGTTCCTTAAGGTGTAATTATGATCCATTGAGGGTACAACCACAGCAGTTGTACCCTAAGTGTTCACAAACGGACCCCAACCATACCCTTTTTTCTGACAGTGTATATGGCCCACGTATACTTTCTGTCTCTTTGTGTTGAAAAGAGATTTAAAAAGCATGTGATAAGAGGCAGCCCGCAAAGGCTTAGAAATTAGCATATGAGCCTACCTAGGTTTAGTTTAAACTAAGAATACCAAGAGAAAAAAGCTAATTTGATGATAAAAGTAAATTGGAAAGTTGATTAAAATTAAAAGTCCTATCTGAATAATGAAAGTTTAATTTATACTAGACTGTCCCTTTAAATTCTAGATTATTTTTTTTACAGCCAAAGCAAAACTATTCGTATTGATATTGTTTTGATACATAACTATGATTTTCTTTCAAAAATGGCCCGTCACTGAAAAGCTGTAAGTTGTTTTAATCCAAAAGCAATTCTGAATTGGTACAACAACATTCAGCCAGCACTATAATTGTCTGTAATCATACACTCAGTGATGTTAAATGGATGAGTTGATAGAATTTATATCAGTAATGAAACATTGTTTCATCCTTATATAAAACAAAATGAAAAATCTGACAAATAGCACCCTTAACATCAATATTAGCAGTTAGTGAACCGTGCAGACAAATGATTGTTTACAGAAACGAATATTGTTTTCCAAGAGAACAGGCCTGTGATGTGCCACCATTGAAATAAGAATTCTTTAATCATCTGTCAAACTTCAGTATAATGGCTTAAGTATGCTGCATCTAAAGAAATGACTTTTATAAAGAATATAGGGCAAACACAAGCGTGAGTGCCAAATGTCCTATTTAATCTTCATATTTCTACATCAAATTAATAAGTCTGGTAAATAAAGTATGTTGTGTTATACACATGAGCCCAAAACAGTAGTACTGACACAGGTCAATATGTTAGTGGAATGGATCATCTGTATACATTGAGAAACCTAACAAATGACCTCTATATTATAAAACTACTACAGCACAAGGTTGACATGGAATAAACTCTAGCAATACAGGAATTGATTTACTGCCATAAGACTGCAGTACAAAAAAGTGTGTATGTAATACTGCTTTCAATTTTTATGTTATATATATATATATATATATATATATATATATATATATATATATATATATATATATATATATATAATTATTTTGTTTTTGCTTTAAAAAAAGAGATTTATATATATATATATATATATATATATATATATATATATATATATATATATATATATATATATATATATATATATATATATATAGAGTTGAGTTTCAGAGTTCAGCGCACATAGAATGGAGAAAAACAAAACCAAAACCAAATTATGGTGCAGTATGTCAGTACTAGGCAATCAAAAACTAAACGTGAGATTTAAATGTGCTCACCTTGTTTAACCTTAAACATGTGAGTTATGTTGGAAGCATGGAGGGGATGTAATCCCTATCTGTGGTAAAGATGTTTCCAGCTGGTATGCAGAAACTTTTAGCAGGTGGAAATCTTGATATCCCTGGAGTAGAAATATGTTGGTATTTCAGACAAACTTCTCCTCTCTGGAGTTAGGTAGAGACACTTTAATTCTTTTTGCTGGATTTCTTTCCTTGTTGCTGTTTATTTCTTTTCCCCTTCTTTATACTTGAAAGGCTTCTCCTCTCTGGAGTATGGTATAAACTTTATGTATGCAAACCAATTAGTGCTCAGTTTACATACTATGAGATCAATTGTGGATATTAATTACAGCACTCAGGAGATGTGTATAAATGATGCTTGCAAGGACACAAAGTGAAATTTAAAATAAAAACACTTTTATTTTCCAATGTCCAATAAAAAATGATAAACAGAAATCCTCTTTGATAATAGTCCAGATCAGGGACAGAAATAGGTGAGCAGATGAAATATAGTATATTTCTTTAAATCCGGTAGTGAGTTTCTTATCAGGGCTGATGCAAAAACAGCTAGCTGATAAAAATTAGTGATATTGTGGTATAGGATGCTGTAAGTACAGTTGAAGGTAAATTCCTTGTGGTGGTTTTGAGCTCTGAAAAGCTCCCAGAGTTCAGGTGGATAAGTTGGTGTTTATGATGGAAAACCGTAATAAATAGTTACATGAACTGCTGTAAATACAGCTAGATGATGATTCCTTGTGGTTTTTTGAGCTCTAGATAGCTCACAATATCCGGATGGATGTGTCAGTGACAGGGTCCGTTGCTTTAGTGTTTGAAGCTTGGTCTCCCTGGACAGGAAGTGACGTCAGAAGTGGGCGTGCCCTTACGTGTTTCGTGAATTATATTCACTTCATCAGAGGGATAAGAAACTCACTACCCAATTTAAAGAAATATACTATATTTCATCTGCTCACCTATTTCTGTCCCTGATCTGGACTATTATCAAAGAGGATTTCTGTTTAGGTTAGGATTTATTTTACAGGTGATTTTGTATTTCTTTTAGCTAGGTATTATTAAATAGTTAATAACTATTTAATAACTATTCTAACTAGCTAAAATAAATACCAAGTTACCTGTAAAATAAATATAAATCCTAAAATAGCTGCAATATAATTATTATTTATATTGTAGCTATATTAGGGTTTATTTTACAGGTAAGTATTTAGTTTTAAATAGGAATAATTTATTAAAGTATAGTGTAGTGTTAGGTGTAATTGTAACTTAGGTTAGTTTTTATTTTACAGGTAAATTTCTCTTTATTTTAGCTAGGTAAGCTATTAAATAGTTAATAACTATTTAATAGCTATTGTACCTAGTTAAAATAAATTGAAATTTGCCTGTAAAATAAAAATAAATCCTAAGATAGCTACAATATAATTATTATTTATATTGTAGCTATATTAGGGTTTATTTTAAAGGTAAGTATTTAGTTTTAAATAGAATTAATTTAGTTCATAATAGAAATATTATTTAGATTTATTTAATTAATATTTAAGTTAGGGGGGTGTTAGGGTTAGTGTTATACTTAGGTTTAGGGGTTAATAATTTTATTACAGTGGCGGCGGTGTAGTGGGGGGCAGGATAGGGGTTAATACATTTATTATAGGTGGCGACGGTGTAGGGGGGCAGGATAGGGGTTAATAGGTATAATGTAGGTGGGAGCGGTGTCCGGGAGCGGCAGTTTAGGGGTTAATACATTTATCAGAGTTGTGGCAGGGTCTAGGAGCGGCGGTTTAGGGTTTAATAACTTTATTAAGTTGTGGGGGGCTCCGGGGGCGCCGGTATAGGGGGTAGAACAGTGTAGTTAGTGTGAGTGCTTAGTGGCAGGCTAGCAATAAAGCTGGGAAAAAGCCGAAGAGCATTGAGATCGGATGAGTGATAACTCTCACAGTCTGCTGCTCATCGCCCCGCGGCTTTTTGACAGCTTCATTTGATAACTTATGCGAAATTTTTCAGGTCCGCGGCGGCGATGTGAGGCGAGTTTAGGCGGGCGTATTGGGATGGCGAAGGCAGGAAAGTTGACACGTTGATAACTACCCCCCATTGTATGTAACTTTTAGAAAAGATTGCTGGGAAACACTGCTATTTGATTTATTTTATGTGACCTTCAAAGAGGTTGCAAGACAAAGATTAATAAAAAAAAGTTGTGCAAAATTATAGAGGTATATATATATATATATATATATATATATATATATATATATATATAATTGTAACAGTTTATTTACTTATGTTTTTGATGTGTTTGATAAAAGAAACATCAACCCTTACAGTTTACGCTAGAACTTAAGTCCCGCTAATTCTTCAAACACAGTTTTGGTTTGCGCTCAAGAACAACTGTTTAATTTCAACTTCTAGTTAGCGCGGTGGCAATATTGCGCCACTTTTACTCAAGCCCAATATGTGTAATATACTTTAAAAAAAAAAGGAGTCTAGGAATTGATAACTCCAAGATTAACTTTCTTTATATGACTTAGGAGTGACGTCTGAGAAAAAACAGAAACCCTTATTGGTCTGTATGCTCTGATCATGCACATGAATAATAGAAATTCCCCTCCATGGACCATACAGACCAATCAGCTACATCTTATATACTAAGATTGCTCCAAGAAATATAGTAAATACTTTTAAAAATCTCTTAAGAGGAAATTTGTTTTTAAGTACAGTATTTAATACATATACTGTACACTTGCAGTGGAAAATATACCAAGCAATACTATAAACTGATCATAGGTATCAGAACATCAGGAAACATTGTTACTGTAAAGAAAAAAGAAAACTAAATTACTGGAAATTATCATCAGTGATTCATTATTTATGCCAATCATATAACTGTTAATTTTCATGATGTAACAATTGTTTTAAAACAAGTATTATAGTATTAGATGTGGGCATTTAAATGCTTCGTTAACATCCAAATTCGGAAGGCGGCGGACACTCGTGTCTTTCGGCTCTTTTCGGAGCCACATATATTGTTGTTAAAGTGCAACACACTATGATCTGGATTCATAAGAATACATGAATCATGACCAGTGGGGACAATGTAACGGGTGTTGATTGTGCTATGGGTGGAGTTGGGGTGACCATAAAGAGAGTTGGGGTAGGTCATAAACAGAGTCTGGGTAGCCTGGTTTCATTTTGGAAACAGGGACATTTGCTATGACTAGAAAGATGTAAGAGGGATGACGAAGAGTTCCTAAATCATGCCAGTCACACAATATGCAGGACAATTAGGAGCTTTACAGTTTCCTAGTATATGCTGATGAGCCAATAAGGATCCTGCAGTAATACATAGCTGCCAATCACATTCTTGTATCACAACTTATCTGTGTGCTTAACCCTTTTTTCATTGGCTAGGATCAATAATGCAAAAATGAATCCTTATTAACAAATTACAGCGTCTTTTTTTGCATTAAAATATCCCTATAAGAAAGATAAGAATTAAGGATGGGCTAATGTTTTGCAACTTTCGAAAATTTAAACAAATTTTAAAACATTCATTCGTTTGTATCAATTTTTGAATATTTGCACAACATTCTAACATTTGTTTTATGTAATAGTTTTTCTAATGCTTTCTTTAAATGTAATATTCTAATTATGCAATATTTTAGAATTTGAAAAATTTGAATCTATATATTTGTAATGGTATTCCTAATGTTCTCTATAAATGTAATATTCGAATTATGCAATATTCAAAATAGAAACATTCAAATTGATATATTTGTATCTATATTTGTATCTATTATGTATCAATTTACTAAATTCTTTACCACATGAACTATTGAACTTCTGAATAGTATTTGTTAAATCAAATGCTACATTCGAAATTTTGATTGTGGATATTTCGATTTCATTATGAACATTCAAAAATGAAAGTAACATTTGATTACCGAATGTTAATGGATTTTCATTCTTATCAACATTAGATTGTCCAAAACCAATGTCCACAGGACAATTCCTTTTACCAAACTAATTACACTTTCAGCACATCCGCCCATCCCTATTTAGAATACAGCTAGTGAGAGCTCTCAATGCAAAATATTTCATGGGTTTTTACAGTGTGAAGTCGTAAGACACTATGAGAATCCCATGCAATTTTTTTTTTAATGGATTGAGATAGCCGGAGATAATTTGCTTGTGCTTCAGAGACAAATAACAATGTATAGCAAAAGAATATAAATACCACTTAAGCATGTAGGAAGCACATGGTTTTTAGCAGAAACACTGAAGTCTCAGCTTTTAAATTATCACATTCTCATTTCCATAGAAGCAAAAAAAAAAATCTAATGCAGACACTACATCTAAATGAGAAAAAAATGAAAGATGTTATACCAAAAATATATTTTGATTCTGAAAACAATACACTTGCATTAAAATCTGTCCTAAAGTCAATTAAAAACAAAAATGACTCCTAGGGGCCGATTTATCAATGGCTGGCGGACATGAACTGCTAGTGCAATGCTGCCCCCTGCAGATTTGCGGCTGCTAGCAGGGGGTATCAATCAACCTGATTGCACACGATTGGGCGGATTGATGTCCGCAGCCTCAGAGCAGGCGGATGAGTTAAGAAGCAGCAGTCTTAAGACAGCTGTTTCTTAATTCCTGATTCCAGCAAGCCTGAAAGCTTGCGTGGAATTAGAAACATTGGAGCCAGTTGACCGCTTGTAAAATCGGCCCCCAAGTGTGACTGTTGGAACATTACAAATTGTTCATGTGTAAGCATAGATACATATACATACAGATAGCCCTCAGTTTACGCCAGTGTTAGGTTCCAGAAGGAATGGTTGTTAATTGAAACCGTTGTAAATTGAAACCCAGTTTATAATGTAAGTCAATGGGATGTGAGGGAGATAGGTTCCAGGCCCCTCTCAAAATTGTCATAAGTAACATCTAATACATTATTTTTAAAGCTTTGAAATGAAGACTTTAAATGCTAAACAACATTATAAACCTAATAAAATAATCACACAACACAGAATATATAATTAAACTAAGTTAAATGAACAAAAACTTTTGCTAAACAGCATTATAAACCTAATAAAATAATCACACAACACAGACTTAACTTGCATTTTTCTGCAAACAGTTATTTCCATGCATTCCAATCTGGACTGATTTATAGACAGGAAGATCTTGTTCCTTTGAAATCTGCTCGATAGCTCAGGTCTCGTTAAACTGATTAATTTCAGCTTGCTCGGCTTTGCTGCAACACAAGCGGACAGCTCCACCTACTGGCTATTTTAATAAATGCACTGCTTCTCAATGCTTTTCAATAGCAGTCACAAGACTGGAAAAAAAGGTTGTTATTCTGAAACGGTGTAAATTGAACCGTTGTAAAACGAGGGGCACCTGTATATATTTTTCTAGGTGCAAGATTCTGTAGCGTAATGAAAGGAGAACGCTTGTGTTAAAGCCTTAAAGTATAATTTTTCAAATTCCTTCCACATATTCCTTAAAGTTCCTCTAGAGAATAAAGTCGAATCAAGGTTACAACAAAGCTAGTCATTGCATTTTTTAACAGGACATCATAGAGCAAAATTAAAGGAAAGACAGAACTCTTTAAAAAAGCAATTTATAGATGCATAATATGAGAGCAGACCTAAGTATATTTACCCATTAATAGGAACATGGACATAAATTTATTAAGTAGCACTAGTGTCAGAGACATTAAAGGGACATGAAACCCAAAATTTCTTTCATGATTCAGATAGATTATACAATTTTAAACAACTTTCCAATTTATTTCTTTTACCAATTTTGCGTTATTCTTAGTATAATTTATTCAAGAAGCAGCAATGCACTCTTGAGAGCTAGATGAACACATTTGTAAGCCAATAAAAATGGGCATACAAGTTCAACCATCAATCAGCAGCTCCAAGCTCCATAGCCTATCTAGATATGCTTTTCAACAAAGGATACTTAAATGCCTTGAGATTTTACTATAAAATGCTAAAGGGACATAAAACCCCAAATTTTTCTTTCATGAATCAAATGAAGAATATAATTTAAAACAACTTTCCAATTTACTTCTATTATCTATATTGTTTCATTGTCGTGGTATTCTTTGTTAAAGAAGCAGCAATGCATTACTGGGAGCAAGTTAATGCACTGAGTGAGCCAATAACATGAAGCATATATGAGCAGGTACTAAACAGCAGCTTCTGAGCCTACCTAGGTATCCTTTCAAACAAAGGATACCAAGGCCTAGATTTGGAGTTCGGCGGTAGCCGTCAAAACCAGCGTTAGAGGCTCCTAACGCTGGTTTTGGGCGCCCGCTGGTATTTGGAGTCAGTGATTAAAGGGTCTAACGCTCACTTTTCAGCCGCAACTTTTCCATACCGCAGATCCCCCTACGCCATTTGCGTAGCCTATCTTTTCAATGGGATCTTTCTAACGCTGGTATTTAGAGTCGTTTCTGAAGTGAGCGTTAGAGCTCTAACGACAAGATTCCAGCCGCCTGAAAATAGCAGGAGTTAAGAGCTTTCTGGCTAACGCCGGTTTATAAAGCTCTTAACTACTGTACCCTAAAGTACACTAACACCCATAAACTACCTATACACCCCTAAACCGAGGTCCCCCCACATCGCCGCCACTCGATTAAAATTTTTAACCCCTAATCTGCCGACCGCCACCTACGTTATACTTATGTACCCCTAATCTGCTACCCCTAACACCGCCGACCCCTATATTATATTTATTAACCCCTAACCTGCCCCCCACAACATCGCCGCCAGCTACTTAAAATAATTAACCCCTAATCTTCCGACCGCAAAGCGCCGCCACCTACGTTATCCCTATGTACCCCTAATCTGCTACCCCTAACACCGCCGACCCCTATATTATATTTATTAACCCCTAATCTGCCCCCCACAACGTCGCCGACACCTGCCTACACTTATTAACTCCTAATCTGCCGAGCGGACCTGAGCGCTACTATAATAAAGTTATTAACCCCTAATCCGCCTCACTAACCCTATCATAAATAGTATTAACCCCTAATCTGCCCTCCCTAACATCGCCGACACCTACCTTCAATTATTAACCCCTAATCTTCCGATCGGAGCTCACCGCTATTCTAATAAATGTATTAACCCCTAAAGCTAAGTCTAACCCTAACACTAACACCCCCCTAAGTTAAATATAATTTTTATCTAACGAAATAAATTAACTCTTATTAAATAAATGATTCCTATTTAAAGCTAAATACTTACCTGTAAAATAAACCCTAATATAGCTACAATATAAATTATAATTATATTGTAGCTATTTTAGGATTAATATTTATTTTACAGGCAACTTTGTAATTATTTTAACCAGGTACAATAGCTATTAAATAGTTAAGAACTATTTAATAGTTACCTAGTTAAAATAATAACAAATTTACAGCCAATAGAATGCGAGCTCAATCTGATTGGCTGATTGGATCAGCCAATCGGATTGAACTTGATTCTGATTGGCTGATTCCATCAGCCAATCAGAAAATTCCTACCTTAATTCCGATTGGCTGATAGAATCCTATCAGCCAATCGGAATTCGAGGGACGCCATCTTGGATGACGTCCCTTAAAGGAACAGTCATTCGTCGTTCAGTCGTCGGTCCGGATGGATGTTCCGCGCTGGAGGTCTTCAGGATCCTGCCACTTCGCTCCGGATGGAAGAAGATCGAAGATGCCGCTTGGAGAAGATGTTTGCCGGTCCGGATGTCCTCTTCTTGCCGGATAGGAGGAAGACTTTGGAGCCTCTTCTGGACCTCTTCAGCACCGGATTATGGATCGCCAACCCCCGCTTGGGTTGGATGAAGATCTTGGAGCCAGGACGGATCGGTGATACCTGGATGGTGAAGACAAGGTAGGAAGATCTTCAGGGGATTAGTGTTAGGTTTATTTAAGGGGGGTTTGGGTTAGATTAGGGGTATGTGGGTGGTGGGTTGTAATGTTGGGGGGGGGGGTATTGTATGTTTTTTTTTACAGGCAAAAGAGCTGAAATTCTTGGGGCATGCCCCGCAAAGGGCCCTGTTCAGGGCTGGTAAGGTAAAAGAGCTTGTAACTTTTTTAATTTAGAATAGGGTAGGGAATTTTTTATTTTGGGGGCTTTGTTATTTTATTAGGGGGCTTAGAGTAGGTGTAATTAGTTTAAAATTGTTGTAATATTTTTCTTATGTTTGTAAATATTTTGTTATTTTCTGTAACTTAGTTCTTTTTTATTTTTTGTACTTTAGCTAGTTTATTTAATTGTATTTATTTGTAGGAATTGTGTTTAATTAATTTATTGATAGTGTAGTGTTAGGTTAATTGTAGGTAATTGTAGGTAGTTTATTTAATTATTTTATTGATAGGGTAGTGTTAGGTTTAATTATATCTTAGGTTAGGATTTATTTTACAGGTAAATTTGTTATTATTTTAACTAGGTAACTATTAAATAGTTCTTAACTATTTAATAGCTATTGTACCTGGTTAAAATAATTACAAAGTTGCCTGTAAAATAAATATTAATCCTAAAATAGCTATAATATAATTATAATTTATATTGTAGCTATATTAGGATTTATTTTACAGGTAAATATTTAGCTTTAAATAGGAATCATTTATTTAATAAGAGTTAATTTATTTCGTTAGATAAAAATTATATTTAACTTAGGGGGGTGTTAGTGTTAGGGTTAGACTTAGCTTTAGGGGTTAATCCATTTATTAGAATAGCGGTGAGCTCCGATCGGAAGATTAGGGGTTAATAATTGAAGGTAGGTGTCGGCGATGTTAGGGAGGGCAGATTAGGGGTTAATACTATTTATGATAGGGTTAGTGAGGCGGATTAGGGGTTAATAACTTTATTATAGTAGCGCTCAGGTCCGCTCGGCAGATTAGGGGTTAATAAGTGTAGGCAGGTGTCGGCGACGTTGAGGGCGGCAGATTAGGGGTTAATAAATATAATATAGGGGTCGGCAATGTTAGGGCAGCAGATTAGGGGTACATAGGGATAACGTAGGTTGCGGCGGTTTACGGAGCGGCAGATTAGGGGTTTAAAAAAATATGCAGGGGTCAGCGATAGCGGGGGCGGCAGATTAGGGGTTAATAAGTGTAAGGTTAGGGGTCTTTAGACTCGGGGTACATGTTAGAGTGTTAGGTGCAGACGTAGGAAGTGTTTCCCCATAGGAAACAATGGGGCTGCGTTAGGAGCTGAACGCTGCTTTTTTGCAGGTGTTAGGTTTTTTTTCAGCTCAAACAGCCCCATTGTTTCCTATGGGGGAATCGTGCACGAGCACGTTTTTGAGGCCGGCCGCGTCCGTAAGCAACTCTGGTATCGAGAGTTGCATTTGCGGTAAAAATGCTCTACGCTCCTTTTTTGGAGCCTAACGCAGCATTTGTTTGAACTCTCGATACCAGAGTTAAATTTATGGTGCGGCCAGAAAAAAGCCCGCGGAGCGTTAACAGCCCTTTTACCGCCGAACTCCAAATCTAGGCCCAAGAGAACAAAATGAATTAGATATTATAAGTCAATTGGAAAGTTGTTTAAAATCACAAGCTGTATCTGAATCATGAAAAAAAATGTGTTTCATGTCCCTAAGTTATGCATATTTAAACAACTTTTCAATCTACTTTCATTATTATGTGGTCCCCTTTTCATGTAATTTAGCTCAGAAAATTTGGTATTTTATAATTCTCAGAGATGGAAATGCACCCTGCTGACTTCTCATTGCTAACCATGCTACATATTGTTCCCTATTACATCAAATAAGATGTGACTTTGCTTTAAAAATGTTTAGACTTTGTTGATATTTTATTATATATCAAGGCAATATATCTTTCTTCTAGTTACAATGTGTTTACTGTCCCTTTAATGCAGGGATGGGGAACCTTGTCCCTCCAGATATTTCTGATGATGCTTAACTGGCCTTCCGAGTGCCTAAGCATCATGGGTAATAGTTATGAAACATCAGGAGGGCCAAGGCTCCCTATACCTGCTATTGGGTCCTGATCTAATTATATATTTTTTATTATAACACAGGTGATCTTAATTTTATTTAATTATACTTTAAGCACGAACCTTCTCAATTCTACTTCTGCTTCATTTTGGAACTTTTAATGTGATGCCATGATTTTTTTTAAATGATTTATACAATAAAATATAAGCATTTAAACGTATGCTGTGTCTAATTTCCGCATTCTCTCACCTGTTTGTGTTTGGAACAGCAAATGCTTTTATGTCAACAGGGGCTTGGGAATCACCGCTTTGGCTACACTGCAGGTACATTTTGTTACAGACCAGTGGTAGCTTATCATTTTGTTACAGACCAGTGGTAGCTTATCATTTTGTTACAGACTAGTGGTAGCTTATCATTTTGTTACAGACTAGTGGTAGCTTATCATTTTGTTACAGACCAGTGGTAGCTTATCATTTTGTTACAGACTAGTGGTAGCTTATCATTTTGTTACAGACTAGTGGTAGCTTATCATTTTGTTACAGACCAGTGGTAGCTTATCATTTTGTTACAGACCAGTGGTAGCTTATCATTTTGTTACAGACTAGTGGTAGCTTATCATTTTGTTACAGACTAGTGGTAGCTTATCATTTTGTTACAGACTAGTGGTAGCTTATCATTTTGTTACAGACTAGTGGTAGCTTATCATTTTGTTACAGACTAGTGGTAGCTTATCATTTTGTTACAGACCAGTGGTAGCTTATCATTTTGTTACAGACCAGTGGTAGCTTATCATTTTGTTACAGACTAGTGGTAGCTTATCATTTTGTTACAGACTAGTGGTAGCTTATCATTTTGTTACAGACTAGTGATAACTTATCATTTTGTTACAGACTAGTGGTAGCTTATCATTTTGTTACAGACTAGTGGTAGCTTATCATTTTGTTACAGACTAGTGGTAGCTTATCATTTTGTTACAGACTAGTGGTAGCTTATCATTTTGTTACAGACCAGTGGTAGCTTATCATTTTGTTACAGACCAGTGGTAGCTTATCATTTTGTTACAGACCAGTGGTAGCTTATCATTTTGTTACAGACTAGTGGTAGCTTATCATTTTGTTACAGACTAGTGGTAGTTTATCATTTTGTTACAGACTAGTGGTAGCTTATCATTTTGTTACAGACTAGTGGTAGCTTATCATTTTGTTACAGACTAGTGGTAGCTTATCATTTTGTTACAGACTAGTGGTAGCTTATCATTTTGTTACAGACCAGTGGTAGCTTATCATTTTGTTACAGACCAGTGGTAGCTTATCATTTTGTTACAGACCAGTGGTAGCTTATCATTTTGTTACAGACTAGTGGTAGCTTATCATTTTGTTACAGACTAGTGGTAGTTTATCATTTTGTTACAGACTAGTGGTAGCTTATCATTTTGTTACAGACTAGTGGTAGCTTATCATTTTGTTACAGACTAGTTGTAGCTTATCATTTTGTTACAGACCAGTGGTAGCTTATCATTTTGTTACAGACTAGTGGTAGCTTATCATTTTGTTACAGACTAGTGGTAGCTTATCATTTTGTTACAGACTAGTGGTAGCTTATCATTTTGCTACAGACTAGTGGTAGCTTATCATTTTGTTACAGACTAGTGGTAGCTTATCATTTTGTTACAGACTAGTGGTAGCTTATCATTTTGTTACAGACTAGTGGTAGCTTATCATTTTGTTACAGACCAGTGGTAGCTTATCATTTTGTTACAGACTAGTGGTAGCTTATCATTTTGTTACAGACCAGTGGTAGCTTATCATTTTGTTACAGACTAGTGGTAGCTTATCATTTTGTTACAGACCAGTGGTAGCTTATCATTTTGTTACAGACCAGTGGTAGCTTATCATTTTGTTGCAGACTAGTGGTAGCTTATCATTTTGTTACAGACCAGTGGTAGCTTATCATTTTGTTACAGACTAGTGGTAGCTTATCATTTTGTTACAGACCAGTGGTAGCTTATCATTTTGTTACAGACTAGTGGTAGCTTATCATTTTGTTACAGACCAGTGGTAGCTTATCATTTTGTTACAGGCCAGTGGTAGCTTATCATTTTGTTACAGACTAGTGGTAGCTTATCATTTTGTTACAGACCAGTGGTAGCTTATCATTTTGTTACAGACTAGTGGTAGCTTATCATTTTGTTAAGCATATTATTGACAGAATGCTGTAAGGTCTTCTTACCTAGAGGTCTGGAGATCAGTGTCTGCTTTGCACCTCTGGGTTACATCTCCTGCTACACATCACAGTCAGTTGTAGTGCGCCTTTATGCTATTACTTACAGTTTACACACAATGTTATGCCAAAGTGGAAAGGCAACAAGGTTTTTAAATTAAAAGGAAAGAAATGTTTTTCTCCTCTGGAAATCTCTGAAGGAGCTGATGCTTCTGGCAGTTTCAACTGCTCTCCATAAATGCACTCAAAAGAACGGCTTCCAAATTAGCTCTAAAATGGCTGTAGGCACCATTGACACCAAAGCAGAACTAATCTACAATGAATGCATGGGAGCACACATTTAGAGGACAATGGGGGCTGCAGTGCCTTTGGCATTTTACAGCTTTCTAGGAGGAGGACAATTTTCTCTTTAATGGAAGTTTGTTTCTCATTTACACTTAGAAACACAAGTTCTTCCCACTTTTCATTTTTTTTCTATACAGCTTGTTATGTCCCTTTCTGAGGCTCCTTCCTGCTGCTCCAACTCATTAGTACCCCTGCATTTATTTTCCTATTACTGACTCTGGACATGTTTAAAGACTTTAGGGCCGATTTATGAAGCAGTTGGATGCTGCTTCTGACCCACTCCGCTTCAGGTCCACCTAAAGCGGAAGTAAAGAGGCACCGGTCAAAAGACCGCTGCTCCTTAACTTGTCAACCACCTCTGAGGCGGCAGACAGCAATCAGCCCAATCGGATACGATTGGGTTGATTGACACACCTGCTAGCATCTGATTGGCTGCGAATGTGCAGGGGGCGGCATTGCACAAGCATTTTATGAGAAATGCTTGTGCTATGATAAATGCTTATCAATATGCGGCGGACATGATCACGTCCGCTTGCACTATAATAAATTGCCCCCATTTGAATCTTTCTATGTAACCTAAACTAACAAAAGGGGTTTTCCCTAAATAACCATTACACCATGGTAATCTCTGCCTGTGAAGGTAATAATTGAGGATACAAGAGATTACTTTAAAAGGAATCAAAGTGCAAAAAGAAAATGCTGTGATGTATTAGACCATTCTATTATTGCACTATTGCTTGTGCATATGTTTAACCCCTGCAAAGTCAGCTTCAGATCAGCAGTGCACTACTGGGAGCTAGCTGAAGACATCTGATGAGCCAATTACAGAGGCATATGTCAGTATACAACAATCACTTGCACCAGTAGTGTATTGTGCTCCTGAGCCTTTCTAAGTATGCTTTCCAACAAAAAATATCAAGGGAACACAGTAAATTTTATAATGCTTTACCTGAGCCATGCACATTTAATTTTGTCTTTAAATATATTAAATATATTTTGGAAACACAACACATAGAAAGGATGTGGTCCTGTGCCTATCACCATCTGGCCAAATGGTGTAACTAAATGTTCCATTTTGCTTTTAATCTAGCTGTGCGCTTGCAAGAGAAAGCCAGACTTCCTATGTATTGTGTAAATAATTTTGTTTTGTAATTTTTCCTATGTACTTTGCACCCAGGCTTGTCTGGGGTTAACTACCTGATTCCCTGAAATATGTGCTGGAGAGCACGCATGGCTGTGAGTTTTGCAGGATCATATGATGTGTACCTAGTCTGGTTTGAGAGTGCAGTCCATTTCCATGATTTGTATACAGGTGTGTTTTTTACAATAGTCTGGTTTTAACTGATTCACAAGGATCATTACATAATGCTTTCAAAAGCAATATTTGATGTGACCACCCTTTGTCTTCAAAACATCATAAATTCTTCTAGGTGCACTTGCACATCGTTTTAAGGAACTTGGCAGGTAGATTGTTCCACCTTGGAGAACTAACCACAATTCTTCTATGGATTTAGGCAACCTCAGTTGCTTCTGTCTCTTTATTTAATCCCAGTCAGACTCAATGGTGATGAAACCAGGGCTCTGTGGGGGGCATAACATAATTTCTAGGACTTCTCTTTATAATGAAGATAGTTCTTAATGACTTTGGCTGAATTTTTGGGGTCATTGTCAAGCGGCAGAATACATTTTAGGCTAATCAGATGCCTCCCTGAAGGTATTGCCTGATGGATAAGTATCTGCCTGTACTTCTCAGCATTGAGGAAACAATTATTTCTGACCAAATCCCCAACTTCACTTGCAGAAATGCAGCCACAAACCTGCAAGGATCCTCTGCCATGCTTCACTGTTGTCTGCAGACACTCAATCTTGTACCCCTCTGCAGCCGTTCGACTAACAAACTGCCTTCTGCAAGCACACACAAATCCAAATAAAATCCTTGCTCTCTGGATTTAAACAAACATAATTATTAATGATGTAATATATCATAGACATCACCCACCTTCCTCAAAGGATTCATCTAAGTAAAACGAGTGCTGCTGATTTTATTTGGATTCTTGTAGATTAGAGTTGTTCCTGAAATCTCTCTAGCAGACATGGGGTTAAACAATCTGCTCTCCCTTATCTCTGATTCCCAAGATGGCAAGAAAATACAGAGGACAAAATCTAAAATTGTGTATGCTATAACACACACCATTGCTTTACACTCAAGGGTGATGCTTTTAATATGATTTATAACGACATTGAAGGGCAAACAGTTCTCAGGTTTACAGCGTGAGAATTTTTTGGAATGTGATGCCACTTTACATTTGGAACAGAGATTCATAATGTGATTTTGTAGCATTTGATTTATCATCACTTCAGTATTATGAATACCTAGTATAAATAATTGAAATACACAAAGATAGAACGTTATATTAATAAACTTGCCTATGTAGTTATGTCGGCTCAAATAGTGAATTAATTCAAAGTGATTTATAGCTAGTTTTCTATGCACAAGATACAGATAATAACCACTGACGAGAAAGTAATAACATTCTACTTAAGTATTAAAGAAATATAATCCACAATGGGTTGTGTTTGCACATTCTGTAAAGCAAATTATACATTGAAATCATCTACTTAAGGAACTCAGATATAGCAGTATACAATATTCTAAAACAAGATAAAATGCATTAATCACAGCCACTCCAAGCTGTAAACCTCTGGGATTTCGAGAATTTAGAAAGCTCGGCTGAACCACACAGTAGATTACTCATAAACTGACAATTGTGGCAGTATAGCTAGAAGCCCTTTTTGATGCAGTGGCTGTGAAATATAATTCTCCAAAACAAGTTATGGCATTTATATGTAAAATCTGTTCATTTCATGCCAAGTAATTTTTTAATTATTTTAAGAACACAGAAGTGTTGACTTGTTAGGATAAAAAAAATGCCTCCATGACTTGAAATATACCAGAATTTAAAGTTCTTACTAAGCATATTCAGACTATTGTAAAATGACTGAGTCTGATTAACTCACCTGCCAAAATATTCTAAAATCATAGCATGCTAGAAGTACTTTGAGGCATGTTGACAGATATAAGCTTGGTTATGACTCAGTAGCACAGTCAGTCTTAGTAAGCAATATGTGCTAAGCTATTTCTCCAGATCCTGGAATGTTTTAGAGTTTCAAGTGCTGGTAAAGAGGACTTTTAGCATAGATCAATGTCTAAAAGAAAACCATGTTATGTGTTGATTGTATAACAAGGATCTATATTATTGTGCCTTCAACCACTGATATGCTGATATAATTAGTTGTCTGAGACCTGAAAACACGGTTACACGTTTGTACACTCTCAAAAGTCTCTTAAAACTGTTTCTAAAAGGTATGCTCTTTAAAAAAAAAAATGGGGTGAAATATGTATATATTTAGACTTCTTTGATACCATTAAAGGGACAGTCAAGTAAAAAAAACAAAACGTTCATGTTTCAAATAGAGCATGTAATTTTAAACAACTTTCCAATTTGAAGGCCGCCTCTAATCTAAATGCATTTTGATAGTTTTTTACCACTAGAGGGCATTAGTTCACGTGTTTCATATAGATAACATTGAGCTCATGCACGTGAATTTACCATGGAGACAGCTCTGATTGGCTAAACTGCAAGTCTGTCAAAAGAACTGAAATACGGGGGCAGTCTGCTGAGGCTTAGATACAAGGTAATTACTGAGGTAAATCGTGTATAATTATAACTGTGTTAGTTATGCAAAACTGGGGAATTGGTAATTAAGGGATTATCTATCTTTTAAAACAACATAAATTCTGGTATTGACTGTCCCTTTAAAGTATTAATCACTGGGGCAATTTTTTAAATTATTATTTATTCATAATACATCCATATAAAATTCTGTTACTGGAACCAGGTAGACATACTCAAGAAAATCCAGACACTGGGGAAATAGAAAAAAAATGGAATTTCCTGTAACTGTTTGGAGCCCATTGGGATATAAGGAACCCCAGATGCATTTTCAATTACAGAATTAGACCAATCAATCAGATGTTGACTACAGCTAATACATTTGTTGTTGCTTGGTTCCTAAAGGACATTAAGCCCAAACTTTTTCTTTCATGAATCAGATCAAATAATTTTTTAAAAAAAACTTTTAATTTTTATTGGTATTTCAATTCAGGGTACAGAAAATAAAAAGAGGAAAAGAAAAACAAAACATTTTCTTTATGTTTACATATTTGGGGGTTATTTACATGTTCCTTTTTAATCAATCATGACTCATTTCCCCAACAATAAGAATGAAAAACAGCAACTTAACATTTTGCTCCATCAAGCCTTCCTATTAATTATCCTAATAACTCCCTTATCCTAAGTAGCCATCATCTTTTATGACACCCGGTAAAAAAAAAAAAAAAGAAAAAAATCATCAGCCCGTCCAGGGCTAGGCAGCCCGTTCTAAGCAAGAAAAGAAAAAAAGAAAAAGGAGGAAAGAAAGAAAAGAAAAAAATATATAATCAATTACCAAATCCCTAGTAAGATTAATTCCGTATTTCTGAATGGGTATATTAAATATTCGATCTCCCTTACAGGGAGGGTTTTTATAAATATAGACCACTTTGAGAAAAACCTCTTCACATCCTCATCGTTTTGCAAGTCAGTATATACCTGTTCGACAATGCATTGTTTCTTTAAATAATGTTTAACTTCTTTTATACTCGGTATTACTTTGGTTTTCCACTTCTTTAAGATTAAATATCCGCCAGCTAAAATGATCAGATTGACAATTTTAGCGTTGTTAGGAAATAGACCCTTGTCATGAGTAAATAAAACTCCCTTCAGTGGTGAAAGAGACAGGGAGGGAACACCCAGCGTGTTAACTAGCCAATATTGTATCTTCAACCAAACATTTCTTATTTTTGGGCACTCCCAGAGCATATACAGTAAATTAGCCGAAGGCAAAGAACATTTTGGACACTTATTAAATCTAGCATTCTGACACTGTGACCCTTTTCTCGGTGTGAAATAAGACATGTGCAGAAGCTTAACATGCGCCTCCCTCCAAGCTGCCGAGAGAGTTACCCGAGAGACCAGTTGTACTGAAAGAGTAAGTGCAGTAAGGTCCAGATCAAATAATTTTAAACAACTTTCCAATTTATTTCTATTTTATAATTTGGTTCATTCTCTTGGTTTCTTAAAGTGATGGTAAAGTTACCTTACCCTCTTATCCAGTATAGCATCAATTGTGTAAAATCAATATGTTTCATTCATCAGTTCTTATATATGTGAGTAGAAATAAAGTTATCAGCCTTACAAGTGCAATTTATTAACATCCGATAATTCAACCTGTATAAAAAAAAAAAAAAATCTATTGATCACGTTGTTAGGCGAACCAATTGATATTCTGGCCGTTAGGCGGCCGTCCTTGTGTCTTCAATATCAGTTAAATTTACCTTCACTTTAAGGAGCAGTAATGCACTATTGGGATCTAGCTGAAAGACAGTGACAAAGGGCATATATGTACAGCCACCAATCAGCAGCCTCTGATCCTACCTAGGCATACTTTTTAAAAAAAGATACAAAGAAAACTAAACAAATTAGACAATAGAAATAAATTGGAAAGTTATTTAAAATTGCATGCTCTATCTGAATTACAAACAAATGTGGGTAAACAGGTGGTGTATGGAGCCCGTGTCCAGTCCTGCAGACCTATTATGTGTTATATTACTCTACTACTTTGTAATTTAGCTCTGCTTCTCTATGTACGTCTGGTGGAATGTTAAGAGAAGGGTCCTAATAAATTAGCTACACAAGAGTGAAATCTTCTTCCACCCTTCAGGGTCCTACAAGATAGTGCTTGTTGTTAAGGTTGCTTTTGTTATTTTTTTCCAGCAAAAATATGGATCTAATTTTGTTTAATATTCTACAATGGGTATGCCATGGTGGGGGTGGTGAGGAGTAATATATTGTTATACAGATATATTTAGAAATTTTGGAGATTGCTGAAATGGTCATTACTATCATGACCAAATTGCTTCATATTTACATAGCTTTTCTATAGAGCAGTCTTTCTCAACTCCAGTCCCCAGGACCCTTAACAAGCCAGATATTCTTTATATCTCAACTAGAGCACAGGTGAAATAATCAGCGGATCAGTCACCATGGTTACTAACCTGCTCTCACCCTTCAGATGATTATTTCACCTCTGCTCTAATTAAGGTATAATGAATATCTGGCTGGCCTGAGTAAGGGTTCTGAGGAGTGTGGTTGAGGAACACTGCAACATTCAGATTTTCAGTATAGGTGGCAGTTTCAACAGGCAGATTCAGCTATTTTAAATGGAAAAATAAAGGAGCTATTTGTAAACCATTTAAAATGCTCCAACAGGTAAAATGGATAATTGGGAACAGATTAAAGGGATTTGAAACCCAACATTTTTCTTTCATGATTAAGATAGAACATATTTGAAACAACTCTCCAATATACTTCTATTTTCAAATGTTATTTGTTTTCTCTCTAATTTTGTTGAAAATCATGAAGGTAAGTTCAGGAGTGTGCACGTGTCTGTAGCTTTATATTGCAGCAGATTTGCAAGAATGTTTTACATTAGCAGCAACACTAGATGGCAGCACTATTTCCTGTCATGTAGTGCTGCACGCTACCTATCTAGATATCTCTTCAACAAAGGATAACACGAGAATGAAACAGATTTGATAAAATAAGTAAATTGGAAAGTTTTTTAAAATTGTATGTGCTGCCTTGGTAAATTTTATTTTGGGGGGGTTTTTATGCCCCATTAAAGAGAAGAAAAAAATGACTGTGTCCCTTTAATAATAGGGAAATAGCTACATTAAAAATCAATCAATAAATGTTTCTGTCCGGAATAAAACTACTTTTTTAAGTTTGTGGAAGCAAGAAACTGTGAACCAGTATTTTTGCAAAAGTTGTTTAATAAGCAGATTGTCCTTAAATATGAGTTATGGACAAACATTTGTACAGCTGGTTTTACTATCAGTTTATTCATTTATTTTCTTCAAACGTAACCTATTCATGCAAAAAATATGTTTAATTGCTGCTCTTTCATACTCATTTAATTATTATTATTGTTTGGAACACTTGAAACCATTTTGTCTTTGTTTTAGTTTATTTGATGGAAGGAGGGTAGTATAATTTATTTGACCTCTATAATGACTCCATTAAAAATTATTCACAGATACATCTTATTTCTCAAGAGAAAAGCTGCCAAGCGTTCCATGTCTATTTTTCTAATGAAGAGTAAAAATAAATTAATTGGAAGGTTGTGAAGTTTATCTGGTGACCCGCCGAAATCTTGCCCAACAAGAAAGGTTGAAATGTAATGCAAAACTGTGTCAAAAGGAAATTAATGGTCTGGAATACTCTACTATATCCTAAAATAATAATGTTGGACCAATTAGGGAGAATATTTCTACCTCGTTAAAATTCTGCTTCAATGCCAATTACTGTAAGATATTTTCACAAAGTATGGACATTATTTTCAGGAATCCTCTTTGTGTATACAGCAGAATCTTCATCTTAAATTCATTTGCTATGATTTTTTTTTTTGCATATTCATTATAAATTCAATTCAGGAAAATATGAGAATAAATATGTGATAATTAAACCATACTACAGAGAATTAAGAAGAGTTAACAACTTCAGAGCCGGACAATTTTGAAACAGAATAATTTTCATAAACTCGGAGGTACTTATGGGATTAAAATATGGTAGTTTCTTTTTTCTTTTTTACTCATTGGGTTGCATAATTTAAACATTTAGATCCAGGCAAGGTTTTTGAAATTTGGGATGTTTGTTGTTAAAGACAGAACTGCTTTGAAATGTCCATGGAGACAAACCACATTAGCATTTTAATACACAAAAGTTTACAATCAAAAGTCAGACTGCACTGCAGCAACTAAGTTGGAACTGTCCCTGCAGACACTACTGCCAAACGTAATAGGAATACAGTAAAAGTATATTATGAAGTGACTGTTTAAAAGCTAATGAGAAAGCCTGAAATACAATTCTGTTAATGTAAACTTGTATTTAGGTCCAGTATCTCACATTGCATCCTTATTAAGAGATGCAGTGATACGTAAATTCAAATCGCCAACAGAAAAATTACACTCTAAGGGCTATAATATTCATTTGTTATGCTAAAAAAATAATTGTAATCTTAAAATATATTTTTGTAAGACAAAATGGAGCATCTTTTTTATTTTAAGTGTTCAGAGAGGAAGAGGTGAATTGGATTGGTGGTGAGGAACGGTAGGTGAAAGCTAAGACACAGAGCACTTTCTTTTAATGTAAAAAATACTAATATAACATCTGGAGTCTTATATACCAAATGCCTGGTGGTTTGTGGTTTCCAGGCTGGGGAAGGGCTAGAAATCTAAAAAAGAATATTTTTTTGTTTCTCCCTTGTCACTCGTGATCACCAGAGAACAACGGGTGGTAGTATATAGCAGCTATTTGTATGTCCTGTTTCCTTGCATCTCATTTGTCATTTCATAATAATTGCTTTCTACCTTATATTTGTATTCTGTAACAGTTAATCGTAGCTTATATGCAAGTGCAACTTATATGCTGTTAAATAGGATCCTTATGTTTAAAGGGACACTAAACCCACATTTTTCTTTCATGATTCAGATAGAGCATGACATCTTAAGCAACTATCTAATTTACTCCTATTATCAATTTTTTTTCGTTCTCTTGCTATTTTTATTTAAAAAGCAGGAATGTATATCTTAGTAGCCAGCCCATTTTAGGTTCAGCACCATGGATAGCACTTGCCTATTGGTCACTGACATTTATCCACTAATAAGCAAGCATAACCCAGGTTCTCAACCAAAAATGAGCCGGATCCTATGCATCACATTCCTGCTTTTTAAATACAGATAGCAAGAGAATGAGGACAAATTGATAAAAGGAGTCAATTAGAAAGTTGCTTAAAATTGCATGCTCTATCTGAATCATGAAAGAAAAAAATTGGGTTTAGTGTCCCTTTAAAGAAAAAATAAGGTTTCTAATTTACTACTATTATCAAATTGTGCACAGTCTTTTAATATGTAAACTATCTAGGGCCCCAGCTCATACTGAATATGTGCACAGCGTATACATTTATGGGTCTTTAAAAGGATCATTAAATACAGCAGAACTATGTAATCAACAAAAACATAAAATGGCTTTTTTGACTTTTACACCATTGGGGATGGTTCAACCAACCAGAAAGAAATTCAGTCTCTATAGTGCACAGTCCCTGATTAGCTGTTGGCTTAGAGTAAAATAACTGCATATGTGAGGATTGTCCAGTGGTGCACACTACCATTGGGCCGAGTAGGAGGGAGACAGGAGACCCAGCACAGGGCTTATTTAGATGTAAGCTCTGCAGTGCAGGGCCCTCTCCCTCCTGTACTAGATTTATTTATTCTGTTATGTCTTTGTATCTTATCACAATCCTTGTCATTGTTTACCCTATCTCTGTACCCAGAGCTACGGAATTTTGCTGCGCGATACAAATAAATGATAATAATTATATAGATATCATATCAAGGTTTATTAAAGGGACATGAAACTCAAAAATATTTCTTTCATGATTTAGGTAGAAAGTACAATTTTAAACAACTTTCCAGTTTACTTCTATCATCAAATTTGCTTCATTCTCTTGGTATCCTTTGTTGAAGGAGCAGCAATGCACTACTGGTTTCTAACTGAACACATGGGTGAGGGAATGACAATCAGTATATATATGCAGCCACCAATCAGCAGCTAGAACTTATGTTCTATGCTGCTCCTGAGCTTTCCTAGATAAACCTTTTAGCAAAGGATAGCAAGAGAAGGAAGCAAATTAAATAATAGAAGTCAATTGGAAAGTTGCTTAAAATTGTATTCTCTATCAGAAGCATGAATTACATTTTTGTGTTTCATGTGCCTTTAATGTTCTCATTGACTGTCCCTTAAATAAGTTTACTATCACTCCAATTGCTATGTTCATTTATAACAATCTACTATTTTAGTTTTCTTCTTCTCTGATCTCCAGTAATCCTTCACAATCTAGATGTCCTAAATGGCTTACACAAATGAAATTGCTACTATTTACATATTTAATCACATATTAACCCTATTGCATCCACATGCAGAGAAAAAACAAGAGACGCTACAAATGTGCCTACTGATTGCATTGCAGGGCTTGAAACTTTACAGAAAACAGCTGAGCTGGCATTTGGCTCTTCTCACTGCTTCTGTGAAACATCTAAAGAGGCATGTTACGGGGATTGAATGATTAATGGTTTCATTTGAATTCATTTGAAGAGCAAATGACCTGTACTGTACAATTCACTTGTATTAACAAGACAAAATGATCAAGGTATTGAGGTAGCCTTTAATTCAGCAATGAATCTTATCCTGAAATTTCAGACACAGGTTTTGTAATCCTATGCATAAAGGGATGTTTTACAGCAAAGATTTTCTGTAGAAAATTAATAACATTGGGTTAAACCAATTATAAACTAACATACCTCTACCAATGGCTCGTTGACTTTCTATTTTTGTTCATTCACATAGGGGTCCTTTTATAAGATTGCAGATAAGCTGATTTTCCAAGAATAGAATGACTGAAGGAAGTGCGACTCAATTTACAAAAGTAAAATAAAGTACCATTTGAATTTTGTTCTTTTTAGTACAGTTTTAGTTTTATATTTTGACATTATTTTACACATTAAAGGGATAGTAAACACCAAAAATGTTATTGTTTAAAAAGATAGATAACCCCTTTATTTACCATTCCCCAGTTTTGCATAACCAACACTGTTATAGAAATATACTTTTTACTTCTGTAATGCCTTGTATCTAAGCCTCTGCAGACTGCCTCCTTATCTCAGATCATTTGACAGACTTGCATTTCAGGCAATTAGGGCTGACTCTTAAAAAAACTCCACGTGCATGAGTACAATGTTATTTGTAGGAAACACATGAACTAACACCCTCTAGCTGTGAAAAATTGTCAAATGCATTTAGATAAGAGGCGGCCTTTTAAGGGCTTAGAAATTAGTATATGAGCCTACCTAGGTTTAGCTTTCAACTAAGAATACCAAGAGAACAAAGCAAATTTGATGATAAAAGTAAATTAGAAAGTTGTTTAAAATGACATGCCCTATCTAAATCATGAAAGTTTAATTTGTACTTTATTATCCTTTTAAATATGCTTTTTTTCCTGCTTTTGTAAATTAAATTTGTATTGTGCATTTTTAAATACACATTTAGATGTAAATTTGTCATACAAATTTTAATTAATACTATTTCTAATGTGTACTATTAAAAGGATTCCCAATACATACTATTCATTTGAATATTAATAAGTTCTTTAATTATAATTTGTACACAGTATTGTCAATATCATTTTTAAATTACTTATTTTATCAAGTACAATATTGTATGCTTTACACACAGAAATGAAGGGTAAACTCCTTAGAAACATAACTTAGCATTGTCAAAATTGACAATAGAGAATCCTGTGAAGTTCCTTGTAGGCGCCTTTAAAAAAGCTCTGGAGAAATGTCTGCAGAGGTATGTCTGGATAATTTCTGTGCACTATAATTTTGTTATACGTTGATTACACTAGTATCCATCCATAGTAAAACTATAGCCCTTGAACCTTTTTGTGGCAATAATTGTGGTAATTCATTCTGTGAGAGTATATATGTGTTAAGCCCAACAATTTGCTCACCTAAGCATAGTGGTAATTACTACAGGGATCTTTTTTACATACAGAGTGTACTACAATGGGCTCTAAGCTGTAGGCCAGTTACCCAGTTCAAGTGGACTAGTGTGTTAGTGAATTTTTAAATTTGATCCACTTGTATGGAATATTCATCGATATTCTCAGAGACCACATTTTTTGTAAAATTAACTTTTTAAATGTTTTTTAATGAGGGCATTTGTATACCCATTTTAGAATCTGTGTGAATTAAAGGTTACATTTTATTTTTTTCTCTTTTTTTGGTCTCATTTATATGTACAATTTATATGTACAATTTGCACTGCTATTTAGCATTAACAAGTGTGTGCCTAGAAGGTGTTTCTTTTTTCTGTTTGACTATTTATATGCACCAGGCACGCCCCACTTGTCTAATTTGTATTGTATGAATGAGACATATAGGGTCTGAATTGATACTGATATAGGACCATTTGTTTGTACTCAGGGCCCCTTTTTTCCTGTGTTATTTAGCTCTGATGAATATTCTTAGATAATGAGAGCTTTAGAGTTTCCAATACCTTGTGTTTCCCAAAAAGCTACAAAATAGTAATTATACAAATAAATAGCAAGACCTAATTGAGACAGCATAAATGAAAAGGTTAACTAAATTGGTGATAATTATGTAGCCACAAGTGATATAATCCATCGATTTTATGATTTTGCTAGGCACATATGCTTGGCTAATATCTACAGAGTAAACAGAAAACATCACAACCAAGAGAAATCTGGTGCAGATAAGCAAATATAAGTGCACAGATAACAGCATTTGATTCATGCACAGTTACATTTTTTGTTTTATGGAAATGTCTCTTGTAATTAATGGCTGCAGAAATTTAAGGGGTTCATTTGCATTTGTTAAGCAAACATACATGACTGGTGAATGGTTGTATTTAACACATCAAGCAGAGGCCTCCGAAATCAAAGAGCTGTGGGTGGAGAGAGCAAGCTATGGGAAGTAATATTAAAATGAAAAATGTTCTATCAATAAAGTAAAATGTTATGTTAAACCTGTTTACATAAATATCAAATCTAACAGGAAATGTATGTTTGTGATAATCCCTAGAGATAGATTACTCATTGGCTAACAATAATTCTTACAGCTCTATTTGTAGGTATGTTGATAAACAATGTATAGTCACACCTTTATTACACTACAGAAAGTATCTAGCACCTTAAATAAGTGCTAATTTGTATCAACCATGTGGTATCTGGAGGGTCACATGACCCGCCATTTAAAAAGGGACTATTCCTTATAATGAGAATTTTCAGGGTGTGTTGGCTTTTGACAGAAGGAGGGAGTTACTCCATTTTGTTTATGCAAACCTAATTTTTAGATGACTAAGCATTCACTATTTTTATGAAACATGTAAGATCTAGAGCGCCTTTCAAACAGAAGTCACTTTACTTTTAAAAAGGGGTTTGTGTTAATTTCCGGCTGAAAAACAAACACACATTCAGCTCCTTTTATCACTCTAAAAATGACATATATTTTGGTTTAAGTAACAGTATTGCCACAGTGGCCACAAGATAGTTACAGAGTCATATGAAAGAGGAGATTATTTTATTCATCAACAAATACTTCAAGGTTATATGAATTCAATGTTGGCCAAGTGAGAGAAACTGAAGATTGCTTCATCATTTATAACCACTTGTTGGTTAATGGTTTAAGAAACTTGCATTTTGACATCAACCACATGATAAATAATATAACACAAAACAGGAGAATCTCCACATTTTAAGGAGGGGTTATATCTCCCTTTAGGTCACAAGTCTGAATTTTGGGTTTTGTAACTTCCTATGCCCAGGAATCAGACCACAAATGAGTTAAAGCATGAATGAGCATGTGCCCTCCCTTCCCCTCCCAGTAGATATCTATGAACACTTACTCAAAACACATATATTACCTTCCGATTCTATTTTTTTCTGCAAACTTAATTTCTAGATAATTAAGCATTCCCTATGTTTATCAAACATATAAGATCTAGAGCACCTTTGAAAAAGAGTCATCTTTCTTTAAAAATAAAACTGATTCATGGGGTATTTGGATTTGTTTCTGTCTGAGAAAGCCAGAATGGTCACAAGTCTGAGTTATGGGCTTTGCCACTGCCTACCCACAGGAATTAGCCCAAAGATGAGTTAAAGCCTGGATGAACATTTGTCCCATTTCCCCTACCCAGTAGGTATCTACAAACCAGACTGCCATGTCAGCAATATATAAAGCATATTAAAACCAAATAAATCCTTGACAAATATTTGGAGTTAAAAAATCTTAGAATCTTACGCCTAGATTTAGAGTTTTGCGTTAGAAGGGGTGCATTAGCTACGCATGTTTTCCCCCCCGCACCTTTTAAACAACGCTGGTATTGAGAGTTCTCTGAAGGGCTGCGTTAGGCTCCAAAAAGGGAGCGTACAGGCATATTTACCGCCACTTCAACTCTCAATACCAGTGTTGCTTACGGACGTGGCCAGCTTCAAAAACGTGCTCGTGCACGATTCCCCCATAGGAAACAATGGGGCAGTTTGAGCTGAAAAAAAACCTAACACCTGCAAAAAAGCTGCGTTCAGCTCCTAATGCAGCCCCATTGTTTCCTATGGGGAAACACTTCCTAAGTCTGCACCTAACACCCTAACATGTACCCCGAGTCTAAACACCCCTAACCTTAAACTTATTAACCCCTAATCTGCCGCCCCCGCTATCGCTGACACCTGCATTATATTATTAACCCCTAATCTGCTGCTGCGGACACCGCCGCAACCTACATTATCCCTATGAACCCCTAATCTGCTGCCCCTAACACCGCCGACCCCTATATTATATTTATTAACCCCTAATCTGCCCCCCCAATGTCGCCGCTACCTTACCTACACTTCTTAACCCCTAATCTGCCGACCGGACCTTGCCGCCACTATAATAAATATATTAACCGCTAAACCGCCTCACTCCCACCTCAAAAACCCTATAATAAATTTTATTAACCCCTAATCTGCCCTCCCTAACATCGCCGACACCTAACTTCAAGTATTAACCCCTAATCTGCTGACCGGACCTCATTGCTACTCTAATAAATATATTAACCCCTAAAGCTAAGTCTAACCCTAACACTAACACCCCCCCTAAGTTAAAAATAATTTTTATCTTACGAAATAAATTAAATCTTACTAAATAAATTATTCCTATTTAAAGCTAAATACTTACCTGTAAAATAAACCCTAATATAGCTACAATATAACGAATAATTATATTGTAGCTATTTTAGGATTTATATTTATTTTACAGGCAACTTTGAATTTATTTTAACTAGGTACAATAGCTATTAAATAGTTAATAACTATTTAATAGCTACCTAGTTAAACTAATTACAAAATTACCTGTAAAATAAATCCTAACCTAAGTTACAATTAAACCTAACACTACATTATCAATAAATTAATTAACTAAACTATCTACAATTATCTACAATTAAATCAACTAAACTAAATTACAAAAAAACCGCTAAATTACAAAAAATAAAAAAGATTACAAGAATTTTAAACTAATTACACCTACTCTAAGCCCCCTAAAAAAATAACAAAGCCCCCCAAAATAAAAATAATGCCCTACCCTATTCTAAAATAAAAAGTTAACAGCTCTTTTACCTTGCCAGCCCTTAAAAGGGCCTTTTGCGGGGCATGCCCCAAAGAAAACAGCTCTTTTGCATTTAAATAAACATACAATACCCCCCCCAACATTACAACCCATCACCCACATACCCCTAATCTAACCCAAACCCCCCTTAAAAAACCTAACACTAAGCCCCTGAAGATCTCCCTACCTTATCTTCACCACGCGGGTATCACCAATCTGTCCAGAATAGGCTCCAAAGTCTTCATCCTATCCGGCAAGAAGAGATCCAGAAGAGGGTCCGAAGTCTTCATCCTATCTGGCAAGAAGAGGACATCCGGACCGGTAGACATCTTCATCCAGACGGCATCTTCTATCTTCTTCCATCCGGCGCGGAGTGGGACCATCTTGAAGCAGCCGACGCGGATCCATCCTCTTTTTCCGGCAACTCCCGACGAATGAAGGTTCCTTTAAGTGACGTCATCCAAGATGGCGTCCCTCGAATTCCGATTGGCTGATAGGATTCTATCAGCCAATCGGAATTAAGGTAGGAAAAATCTGATTGGCTGATTGAATCAGCCAATCAGATTCAAGTTCAATCCGATTGGCTGATCCAATCAGCCAATCAGATTGAGCTTGCATTCTATTGGCTGATCAGAACAGCCAAGAAGATGCCGCCTGGATGAAGATGTCTACCGGTCCGGATGTCCTCTTCTTGCCGGATAGGATGAAGACTTCGGACCCTCTTCTGGACGGATCGGTGATACCCGGCGTGGTGAAGATAAGGTAGGGAGATCTTCAGGGGCTTAGTGTTAGGTTTTTTAAGGGGGGTTTGGGTTAGATTAGGGGTATGTGGGCGGTGGGTTGTAATGTTGGGGGGGGTAGTATTGTATGTTTATTTAAATGCAAAAGAGCTGTTTTCTTTGGGGCATGCCCCGCAAAAGGCCCTTTTAAGGGCTGGTAAGGTAAAAGAGCTTTTTATTTTAGAATATGGTAGGGCATTTTTTTATTTTGGGGGGCTTTGTTATTTTTTTTACAGGGCTTAGAGTAGGTGTAATTAGTTTAAATTTCTTGTAATCTTTTTTTTATTTTTTGTAATTTAGTGTTTGTTCGTTTTTGTTATTTAGTTTAGTTGATTTAATTGTAGATAATTGTAGATAGTTTAGTTAATTAATTTATTGATAGTGTAGTGTTAAGTTTAATTGTAACTTAGGATAGGATTTATTTTACAGGTAATTTTGTAATTATTTTAACTAGGTAGCTATTAAATAGTTATTAACTATTTAATAGCTATTGTACCTAGTTAAAATAAATACAAAGTTGCCTGTAAAATAAATATAAATCCTAAAATAGCTACAATATAATTTTTATTTATATTGTAGCTATATTAGGGTTTATTTTACAGGTAAGTATTTAGCTTTTAATAGGATTAATTTATTTAATAAGAGTTCATTTATTTTGTTAGATAAAAAATATATTTAACTTAGGGGGGTGTTAGTGTTAGGGTTAGACTTAGCTTTAGGGGTTAATGCATTTATTATAGTAGCGGCGAGGTCCGGACGGCAGATTAGGGGTTAATACTTGAAGTTAGGTGTCGGCGATGTTAGGGAGGGCAGATTAGGGGTTAATACTATTTATTATAGGGTTTTTGAGTTGGGAGTGAGGCAGTTTAGGGGTTAATACATTTATTATAGTGGCGGCGAGGTCCGGTCGGCAGATTAGGGGTTAATAAGTGTAGTTAGGTAGCGGCGACGTGGGGGGGGCAGATTAGGGGTTAATAAATATAATATAGGGTTCGGCGTTGTTAGGGGTACATAGGGATAATGTATGTGGTGGCGGTGTGCGGTCGGCAGATTAGGGGTTAAAAATTTTTATTAGAGTGGCGGCGATGTGGGGGGCCTTGGTTTAGGGGTACATAGGTAGTTTATGGGTGTTAGTGTACTTTAGAGCACAGTAGTTAAGAGCTTTATGAACCGGCGTTAGCCCATAAAGCTCTTAACTCCTGACTTTTTTCTGCGGCTGGAGTCTTGTCGTTAGAGTTCTAACGCTCACTTCAGCCAAGACTCTAAATACCAGCGTTAGAAAGATCCCATTGAAAAGATAGGATACGCAATTGCCATAAGGGGATCTGCGGTATGGAAAAGTCACGGTTGGAAAGTGAGCATTAGACCCTTACCTACAAGACTCTAAATACTAGTGGGCAGCCAAAACCAGCTTTAGGACCCCCTAACGCTGGTTTGGACGGCTAACGCAGAACTCTAAATCTAGGCGTTAGAATTTTATTTTTAGCTCCTAACATTTTGGATTGGTTTACATTATTTTAAATAAATTTGCTGTCTTCTATAGGTATTAGAAAATTCACATATCAATTGTTGAAATTAGAAGCCCATAACTTCTGCAGTAGCAAATGTATTATACATTTCTTTAGCTTTATAATAAATATTATTATTAATAATAATCATATTTTTTTAGGGCAGGCATTCTGCTTTTTAAAACATTTTTAGCTTGACTCTGACTGTATTTGTATGCATGTTTTTTTCTCATTACTGCACTTTGTAAAGTGTTACAAGAACTATATTATGCACATTCATGAGTGATAGTACAGCTTTTAAACTTCCATCTGTAGGTTGAGATAACAGTGGCTCTCAAGAGCTTTGCTTTTTATTGTCCTTATCATGACATCTCAACTGGAGGTGGAAACCAGACACAAGGGGCTTCAAGGTCAAACTGATACAACACTTACCTACATATGTCTTTTGTATCAACCCAAGAGAGTCTCAGTTAAAGTTCATAATGATTATAAAAGATTGGAATTTATATTGCAAATGACAAGATGTTATTGAAAGGAAATTGATGATAATGAGTCTTAGATTTTATTGAGTAAGCTGATTTAATAAAAAGAGACTTTTGAAAGGAACAGAACCAGCTTAGATGAGAATATTTTTTAGAGACAGAATTTACTACTCGGCTATATCTTAATAAAATACAAATGCAGCTTAAACTGATCATCTTTATTCATGTAAAAAACAGAAGAAATCCACAGGAATCCAGACACAAACAAAACAGTGTCAGATGCAGACTCCAAAATAGGTTATAACCTTGAGAGAAAAGTAGTTTGAACGGTTTCGGTCACGTAGACCGTAATCATAGACCTAATTACTCACAGGCTAGTGGTGTTTAAAAGCAGATGAAAACAATCTCATTGGCTAAGATACATTGCATCATTATTAACCTCTAATTTACCTCTTTAGAAAATTGAGAAAACATTTGAAAAACACATTTTTTTTAACTTATACAGGTAAATAGATAGATGCGTTACTCACAAGTGGATTGTGGGTGATAAATGATAGATGATATTGGTTATACATCCAGGATATATGTATATATAGTCAGTATAGGTTAAAATATGAACTATGACTACGGGTTACACCTTTTAACACAGAGCTTTCTACTGTTTGGTATGATTGCCTTTTTTTCCCGTGGTGTGCTTACCATCTTTTAACTGATTTGACAATAAAAGGTTGCTTTTATACTCTACAAGTGGTGCCGGTCTGGGTTTTTTCAGCTTTCATTTGGACTAACATTAAGGTACCTACAGGGCACACCGTGAGTATATTTTTCTCCTACTAAGGGCGCAAGCTTTGATCCGCTTTCCAGCCCCAGGAGCCGGGGTTTATTAAAAGCAGAAGACAGAGTGAGACACGGAATGGAACGGAGAATGACTATGCAGCAAGGTGCTAACATGAGAGGTCAGCATGATCGGTTCAATTTCCCTAAGTAAGTGACTTTCATTATATCATTTATTATTATATCACACTGTGAGTTGTGAGTTGGGAATTGATTTAAAACGGAGGCTGCCACACGTATTGAACACATAATTAGTTGAGTATAATTACCGCTCTGTCCTCGGATAAAGTGCTTTGGATCTATGCTAATAAAGTCTAATACAGAATATCTGTGATTCAACGTTGGGGAGTGAGAGGAGTGCTTTGTTGTAGGTTAAAATATGTTAGAATTCACCTCTGGTATGTAAACCTCTATGTGGGCGATATGATTTAATATCGCTACAGATTAAATGTAAACGCTACAAACCTAAACTAAAGAAATCCATATAAACATATATATATATATATATATATATATATATATATATATATATATATATATATATATATATATATCATATAGATAATGTACACAATATAGATAAACCTCCCAACATCTGTACACCATGGTAAAATTGGTAGCTGGGTAGCTGGACTAGGGTACAAACTATCCCTTCCAAAGCCAAGTCCCAGGGTACCATAATTATACTTTTAAATGCTAGGGTGCAAACTGACCGTTCCTTAAACAAGTCAGAGGGTGCCATGATTACACACTTATATAATTTTTTTAGTTAACTGGACTAAAGTACAAACTGACCATTCCATAACCAAGTCCCAGGGTACCATGATTATACACATGAATCATCTGACCTCAGCCGCCACAGGAAAAAGGACAGTGTCTTATGCCAGCTAACCTATTAGGAGTACAACCTACATTGTTAACCGGGAGAATAGTGTAAGCATATAAGTATATATCCTCAAACCATTCACTCATTAAATGTCCTAATGGATGTATCACTGCATATATGTATCAATCATTGTCAGCAAACTCATTTTAATCAGGGACTAAAAATATAGATACATAATTAATATCATCAGTCTTATGATAGTCTATCATTGGTACATAGCTACAGAGCTCAAGGACATATAGGGTTCTTTGGGCTTTCATATTGAACATTGAACATTATAGACAGAAAAATTGAGAAATGAGGGCCGAAAGAGAAAGGGGCCTAGCATATACTCAATACCCAATATCAGCCATTGGCTATCTCTGCCAATAGTTGATAATATCAAATTCAAAGTTGAAGCCCTTAGGTACCAGGCTATCCAACTTATAGATCCAATAGATCTGTAATTTGGCACCTCCTTTAGATGGTCTCACTACTTGTTCAATAGCCTGCCAACTAAATGAATCAACATTTCCATGTTCGTCAATAAAATGTTTTGACAGGGCCGAGCATGCTTTTTCATTAGAGATATATGATAGGTGTTCTTTAATCCTTTTCCCCTTTTTCGGCTCTAGATAGATTGGAAATATGTCCCTGTCTATATTGAGCCAATTTGGTTAGATCTTCAACTACCCTTTTGTGAAAAATCTCAAGTGATTTTCCCCTGACATGTAGCGGGTAGAAAGAAGTTGGACTTAGACTTAAATCTACTCTGTGTCATCCTCCTATAGCTCCCCATCTGCTCTAGAGCCGATAAGTCTTTAAGGGAGGTAAAAGTAAATATATATCCTTAAAAGTCAAGTCAGTATAGTTAGTGTTTCCGGGGAAATGAGAGATCTCTCCTTCATGAGAAACTTCCCTATTACTAGCTGCATAAAAGTATTTATTTAAGGTCAGATCCCTGACTAGTTTATTAATGTCAAGTATTGTTGGAAATAAATCAAAATCTTGTGAGGGGACAAACCCAAGACCTAAACCGAGTACCTTATGTTCAACATCAGAGATATGAACAGAAGAAAGATTGATAACCATATTAGAGATCATTGGTATTTCATTCTCTGATTCCTGTTCCCCCGCAGAGTGTATCTCTATTTCTCCTCTGTACTTGCTGCATGGTTGCCCTTGCCTCTTCCTCCTCTCCCTCCCCTCGCTCCTCCTCCCTGTGGTTGTTTCGGGGCCCCCTGAATAACCTGAGTATCAACTGTGGGTACTTGGTTATAAACTTGGGTAGGGTGGGTAGAGATGGGTGGGTAATAAGACTCCCCTTGGATATTGGGCCCTGACGTTTTGGGTCTCGCCGTCAGTGAACCTTTTAGAATACCTTTAACTTAAACACCTGACTTGGGGCCTCCAATATTACTTGGGGGAGCTATGGCTTGGGGTTGTGCATCCTCTGGCTCAGAATCAGATGGCTCTTCCTGTTCAAAGCTAGAGGCAAATCTGTCTTCATTTGTATTATCTGATTCAGAGTCAGAGAATGCAACCTTTTTAGGGGGATCTTGAACTTCCTGGGTGGTATTCCTATTTTGGCATCTCCTATGTCTATTACGGCACCCAGACTGTATAGCCTCACTAGCATGGCTTTCATCAGTAGTAGCCATAGGCTTGTTCAAGGACCTATTATGTTGGCTGTTGCACTAGAAATATACCACACCAGAAGTATAGTCTTTTTGATCCCTGAGAAATTAAGAATGCTTGATCTGTGTAACCAGCCTTCTAGATTCCTCTATAGTTTTCTTAAGAATATCATCATACTGAGGGTAGATATCATACTGTGTTCACTTTAGTTTTAACCTCATTCAGTAAAAAGTCCTTATATTCAATCAGCAAGGCAATTAATCTAAGAGAGCAGTCTGTCAAAACAAGGTTCCATCGTTCTATAAAGTCTTTACCTTTCACATGATAGGTTGGGAATGTGTTAATACGTAGGCCTCTGGGGATAATTTTGAGAGCCAGGTATTTATATAAAATCCATTTGTCCTATCTCAACTTTTGTTCTTTAGTTTTCAGATATTCCATATCTTGAAACAGGTCCCTCAATTTAGTGTTAGGTGTGTCATTAACAAATACTTCATCCAGTTCCAGAGTATCTAAATTGTCATTGTCAATTTCTTTGAGAGAGAAAAAGGAATCTGCATCAACTGTGGTTGCCATATTAGTAGATGATTAAAGCCAAGAGTATTTGCTTAAATATAAAGTCATTAGACTATCCAATAGTTCCCCATAGGTAACTGGGAATAAATTTACAAAAAAGAAAAGGAATATCCAATGGGGACGTTGCCCAAGATTTATTTAGTGTTTCCGTTTTCCCTGGTTTTCACGTCCCTGGTGCCTAGAGCCTATCACAAGCCATGATAATTATTGGCTTGAGACATCACTACATTGGAACCCGAACAGATCGCTACCACCAAAGTGAGATTGCAAACTGAAGGTAAAAAGTTTCAGCTGCAGTTGCGTGAATAGTAAGCAGTTCCCCACCGCAACTTCAGAAGCGCTGAGGATCCCGATAGCTTTGGCTGCTACCACGGCGGGTGAGACCAAGCATCACTGCTCACAGAGTGGATTTTATTTATAAACTATGCCTATTTAGCTCGTATATAGGGGTAGGAGGGATAGATATCCTGGTTCCCTGAGCCCATCCCCAAGTCCAGTAGAGCAACAGGTGCATTACAAGGGTAGGAGGGGTTAAGGCCCTGGTTCCCTCAAGGACAACATTTGAAAAGAATACATATTCTTATGGATGTAGTATAACTGGCACACTATGATAACAGGTACTTTGACTCTATGTGCTAAGACGAGTGACGGAAACACTAAATAAATCTCGGGCAACTTCCCAATTGGATTATCCTTTTCCTTTTTGCATCTTTATTCATGTCTTACCAGACATTGTCAGTATCCAGTTTTCAAAACCTTTTTCATGTCAGAAGTCACACTGAATACTTACCCTCCCAAAGCATGAACAAGTAACTTAATAGACAGGACCTTTACCTGTGTTAACATGAAACACCCTGGCCAGGTTTATTAGTGTCACATGTTTTGGTAGTTCTGCAGGTTGCACTGTGGTGCAAAACCACCTCAATCTTTTTTAGATAAACCCTAAATGTGCTTCCTACCTAACACACCCATGGATCACCTAGAAAAACCTGGAGAGTCATGGCCATCACCCAACCCCACCTATAACAAGTCTAACTGCACCCACAGACCATCTAAGGTTAAGCCTCCACGCACAGAACACCAGTGACTACAACCATGGACTTTCCTGATTCGTGATCCAACCTCCTGTCTCCCAAAAATCCAGAAAGGGTCTTTCCTTTCTGTTCAACCTTGCCAAAAATGCTGAACACAAAGTTTAAGTCATCTCTGAAATGACAATGCACTGTTAATCCTGAGATTAACATGGCCAGTTATTATTGACTATACAATTTGCCAGCGATTGGCACAATCATGTGCAGCTCTAGACCAGCAGTACATTGACAGTCCAGAGCTGATTTTAAATATATGTTTAACCAATTTTTGATGGTTAAACACCAAGATCTGTTCAACCAATAGTGCAATAATAAAATCTGCTAGCACATTAGATCATTTTATTATTGCTCCTTTAAGTTCCTTAAATAACCAGAGATACTGCATGCAAGGAGAAGTATTAAAATACTTAAAAACCAATAACCTCTTAAGCTTATGAGGGGCAGAATTTGAATTGGATGGTGGAGTGACCACATTCCTTCCTGCAAAAGAAAATCCATGTGTTCCATTAATCATGTCCCGGGTGGAATAGTTTCGCTATCATGAACCTCATCTGCCCAGTCTTGTTGCAAGCGAGCAGCATATGCTGCACATATTTAACATTGCACCAGTCGCTGCTTGTGTGATGCCGCCCCCTGCTCACGTGCAGCCTATTATGGGCGAGCAGGTGCTGTCAATAATCCTGATTAGATCGGGATGATTGAAATCCACAGCACTTTAGGTGGAGGAGAGGTTAAGTATCAGCGGTCTTAACTAGCATTTCAGGCTTGTTGGGGTTCCAGAGCTGTCTTTGCAGCTTAAAGGGACACTGAGATTCAGATAGAGCATGACATTTTAAGCAACTTTCTAATTTACTCCTATTAGCAAATGTTCTTCATTCTCTTGGTATCTTTATTTGAAAAGCAAGAATGTAAGTTTAGATGCCTGCCCATTTTGGTGAACAATCTGGGTTGTTCTTGCTGATTGGTGGATACATTCATCCACCAATAAACAAGTGCTGTCTAAGGTTCTGGACTTTCTATTTTGAATAAAGATAGCAAGAGAACAAAGAAAAAATGATAATAGCAGTAAATTAGAAAGTTACTTAAAATTGCTGCTCTATCTGAATTACGAAAGAAAAAATTTGGGTTCAGTGTCCCTTTAATAAATGGAGTCTCATGTTTCCAAATAAGTATTTAGGTGCAAACACTGTTCATACTTTATGAAACAACATGTTTTTCTTTCTGTGAAAATCTTCAAAGCTTGCAAATTGTAAGTGGAACTTTACATATAGGGTTAAACCCTTTGTTATACAACAGCAAATCAATAATAAAATAACCATTCAGCAGGGTCTATCCGTTACAACACAGGTGTTTGCATCAAGACTGTTGCATAATGGGAAATGACAATAGCAATTTACATGTGTCAAATTAACCCTTTCACTTCCAAACGAAAAGCAAAACTTGTAAATGATTTATTTATACACTGGAGCTGAGGCATTATGGGTATACAGTACAGGTGTGTTTGGTGTGTTATTTATATACATTTAAATATAAAATTGTTCATTGTACATTTGTTTCTAACCAGTTATTGTAAAAAAAAAAAAAAGTAGTTTTTTTTAACTTAGCAGGGTGTTGGTCAAGAGACAAGATTAACAGTACAGGATAACAAAACGGCTGGGATTTTTTCTAGTTTCTCACATTGTAAAACATACTTTGTAAAAGGGTGCACAATCTAACATTGAAACTAATGAGCCGCTTCATTTTCGCAAAACTAAGTTCTCACTGTGCATTTTTACGTTTATAATTAAAGGGACATTAAACCCAAAAAATGTCTTTTATTATTCAGATAGAGAATACAATTTGTAAAAAGTTTCCAATTTATTTCTATTATCAAAAATGTTTCATTCTCATGTTATTCTTTGTTAAAGAGATACCTAGGTAGGTAGCGTGCACATGCCTGAAGCCCTACATGACAGGAAATAGTGCTGCCATCTAGTGCTCCTGCTAATGTATAACATTGTTGCACAACTGCTGCTATATAGTGCTGCAGACACGTGCTTACATTTCTGCTTTTCAAATAAGGATAATAAGAAAACAAAGAAAATATGATAATAGAAGTAAATTAGACATTTGTTTAAAATTTTATGTTCTATCTAAATCATGAATGAAAAAAAATGGGTTTTATGTCCCTTTAACATCCCAAACTGTTAATCATGTTTGACCAATATCTTGCTAAACTAAAAATATAAAATAAGTAAAAAATAAAACAATTTTTAAAATAAACAAAGTTATAAAAAATGGTATAAGGAACTACTTTACAGTTTAATGCATACAAAGAAAACATCATACACACATGCACTGTTTACCCATACTGCCCCAGCTCAAATGGATCAAACAATGATATTGTGTTTTTTTTTTCTTTTAAACACAAATGCAATTGATTTCACAAGCTCTTTATATATTTGTTGTTGTCACCGCATCACAACATAAAATACGGTACTTTCAAAATGGTGTCTATTCTTTACGAACAAATGTCATCTTGATTTTTTTGAAACCTTGTACAAGGGATCTTGAAAGTGAACAAACATCCTCTCAGCACAAAGCCGTATCGTGCTTACAAATAAAAATCTCATTTTGAATAATGAGAGTAATGTGAATAAAATTACATAAACGCAAACATTAAAGGGACACTCAAGACAAAATAAACTTTTAGGATACAGAAAGAGCAGCAGTTTTAAGACACTTTCCAATTTACTTCCATTATCAAATTTTGCACAGTCTATTTACTCACTTTCTGGGGAACAAGATCCTACTGAGTATGTGCACAAGCTCACAGAGTCTACATATACTAGTATGTGATTGGCTGATGTGTGTCACATGATACATAAATTTGTAAGAAAAAAAATCTTGTGCACTTAATTATGCAATTATACTACATTGAGTGGTCCTTTAAATACATACAGCCATTGCACAATAGTTTTCATGATGTGGAGATCATTATTTACGTATTCTAATATTTCTATTGGTTTCGGCATTACATATGACTGGCTAACAATATAGTTAAATATTTAAATATTATATATATATATATATATATATATATATATATATAATCCTTGTTTGCAAGAAGGCACTGACTGGTCTTTAGTGAAAAACAATTTTTTAATTCATATTAAAAAAGCAAGTACATCCATAACGTTTCGATGTCGTTATGACATCTTTGTCAAATGTTCTGCCAATATCAACAATGTAGGACAATCATGTTCCCAAAGTAGAGAAAAATCGCTAACATTATATCTCTATTACCAACCTTATATACACACATATCCATATTTTCCCGCTCCGCAACTCTTCAATCTCCCCTCTGACGTCATCTTGCTCTAACGTGAGCGTGAAGCGTCATTCGGTTCTGATTGGCTGTGTGTTTCTCTGGCAACCGTATGTACACAAACTACGGTGTATCACTTCTTCTCCGCCCCTAGCGATGTCATCATGCAACAGCGTGATTTCCACATCTCCTTATTGGCTGGTCGGCAGGCGGTTGCCATGGAAAGCCACAACAAAAAGTGTAAAAACCCAAACATGCAATATTAATCCTAATATAGAGCGTATGTGTTTAAATGGGAATCGATCGATGTGACAGCTTTAAAATAAAAGCATAGTCTATATGAAGCACAACAATGCTCTTAAATTAAAGACCCATCTAGTGGTTTAACTTAGATCGATACCATCTCCACACCTAACAGCCCAAAATAAAAGGATGATATTTATAGTGAAAGAATAAAAACAACATAGCTGTTTAGCAATTACATCCTGTGCTAACAATTTGCAATTCCCTAAATGACGTTATTAACACTTTATTTATTTATTCTTTATAATCCCTAATATATACACTTGGCTCTATTATTACATACATTTCACATACATAAATTACCACCTCCTTCATGCCTTTTAGAATAGATAGAAACCAGTGTGCACCCACTAGAATGAAGATTCATGTAGGATCCTGGACTATAATCTCACATATTTGAGTGGTAGATTAGAATGTATGTCCATGGTCAGTCTATGGGTTATTTAGTGTAGAATGGCCCAAAGTCCAGATTGGTGTTTAATCCCTTCGGTATAACTGTGTCCAGCATATGGATCCATTTTGTCTCCCTCTGAAGCAATCGGTTTGCTATATTGCAACCTCTAGGTAATGGTGAAATGTGGTCAATGACCATCGTTTTCATGCTCGAAACACTATGTCTGTGTTGTACAAAATGGCGTGCTACTGGCTGATCTGAATCACCCGATTTTAAGGCTTCACGGATGGCACACCGATGGTTTGCCATCCTATCCCTGAAGCTCGTGACGGTTTTCCCGATATATACCAGGGAACATGGGCAAATCAACATGTAAATAACATGCATGCTGGTGCAGGTGAGTCGATGACGAATAGTGTAACGTTAGTTGGTGTGGGGATGTTGAAAGGTCTTCCCTCTTATCATGCCATTGCATGTCGTACATCCACCACAAGTAAAACACCCTTTGCTTGATGGCTTCAACCATGTATCCTTCTGGTAACAGCTGACTGGATCGGTCTTCACTAACAGATCACGTAGATTATCCGCCCGCCTATGTACCATACGTGGTGGCCTGGTACCATAGAAAGGGAGCGTCATATCAGTTTCCAGAATTGACCAGTGTTGATGTACAGATCTGGCTAGTTCCATACTCATAGGAGTATAGGTGCTGACAAAGTTCTGTTGAGTTGTGGTAATGTTTTTTGGTTTATTGGCATGTGTAGCCGTGCCATCCAATAACTCCACTCTTATACCATGGACCACTCTACTATCATAACCCCTCTTTATCAGCTTTGCTTCCATCTCATCAAGTTGTCTTAGCATAGTGGGTACATCACTGTTATTGCGGATGACCCTAGTAAGTTGTAATTTTATTATCCCTGTTTTTTGGTGTCTAGGGTGAAAGCTATTTGCTTCCAGCAAAGAATTACGGTCGGTTTCCTTGGGATATAATGATGTACCAAAGACACAGTGTTCATCATCCTGTATCTTAATGATATTAAGGTCCAAAAATTGCACCTCCGTATCACTATACTCAAGTTTAAATCTGATGGGACAGTCCATGGAGTTCAAACATGACACCCATTGCTCCAATTCAATCGCATCACCTCTCCACACCAGGAACACGTCATCAATATAACGTACGTAGTACCTGATGCGGGGATGGGCATGTGGTTTCATGGCTTGCTGTTCATACCATGCCATGTACAAGTTAGCATATGAGGGTGCCATGTTTGAACCCATGGCTGTCCCAGAGATTTGTAAATAGTAGTCACGTTCAAACCTAAAATAATTTTTGTCTAAACACAACATCACTAATTCACACAAAAATTCCACAGGTGGCCCTTGGTACAGAGGATTGTCAGTCACCATGGATATATATTATTATAATATATTTAAATATTTTTCAGACCAACCAATAGTGCAGGACTGTAAAACAGATATGAATATAGCCTTAATGATTCTATACCATTGTATATAATAAATGAGTAGTAGATTTTGTTTCTGACAAATTTCAAAGTTATGTAGATTGCCACTCCCCCTGTACCATGTGACAACCATCAGCCAATCACAAATTAATATACATATATTCTATAAATTCTTGCACATGCTCAGTAGGAGCTGGTGACTCAAAAATTGTAAATATAAAAATATTGTGCCCATTTTGTTAATAGAAGCAAATTGAAAAGTTGTTTAAAATTGTTTAAAATTGCCTCCTCTATCTGATTCATGAAAGTTTAATTTTGACTTGAGTGTTCCTTTAAGTAAAAGTGTTGACCATAAACTTGTAATACAAGTGTGAGTTTCTGCTGTGCACTCGTCATTAAAAATATAAAGAACATGGCCAGCTACTAAAGCAGCCAGACGTGTTTTTGGAAAGCTCCGGGCTTTCAGCTATAACTATAGTAATTAAATAATATTTAAAAGCCTGAAATCACTCTGCTGCTCAGCTAACTATTAATATTGGCTGTTCCATACTAAAAAGACTGAAAGATTTATTATAATTGAGGTCTTTTTTTGTTTTTTCTTCATCGAAATACTTTCTTTTCAACATACCACGTGGAGCCATTGAAGGCTGCCTACATATAAATACCCCGTCTATTATGGAAGCGCTACAAGCCTGGGAGAAGAACACTCAGAGACTCTTGGAGGAGTATTATCGGAGTCTGGCTGAAGATCTAATGATGCTGATGGATTGCCTATCTAGGCCACAAAAAAATGAGCCCCAGAGAATGGACATGGTACCGACTGGGGGAAATAGTGTTGATACAGAAGATCCAGATATGTGGAGACCGGAGGCTGAATTGACATCAGTGCCTTTATTGCAAGGGGGCTATGATTTGTGTGAGCTGTCAGAGGTTCTACCTCCTACTATTCCCATGGCCTTTTCGCCCACCCAAGCCCAGGAGGATACAATTCACACACGGAGCTGGGATATGTATGCTGCAGTGAAAGATCCGCCTGACCACGTGGTTGCACGGTCGACTCCTGGACTGTCCCAATGCAGGTCTGAATCGGAAGGTCTGCTGATTTTGAAGCAGCAAGAAGCATACCTGTGGCATCAAAAATGGGGAAACTTAGATGACACATCTCTCTATTATACTACCGAGATTAGTAGAGCGCTTGAGGGGAAACAGTCATCAGCGTGGATGATGGAGGTCGGCCACTCGGTACATGATATGCTAATGCCGAATGTGCTAGAGACAACCTGCAGCTTAATCTTCCTCTTGAGACCACCCTTAGCAGGTATTAATGTGATCCCTATCTTATATACTCACCCGGTACCTTCCTCCCTGGTAGCAGGGTTACACTTAGGGGGTCTTCTCCGGCAAGATTCTACCGCTATTTGCTTAGCCCTTGGATATGGTCTCAGCCTCAGCAGGGTTACCGCTTCCAGAAGGGGAATTGGGTAACGTCCCAATGTCCCATGCAGCTCCCCACATCACACTGACAATCTGCTAGCTCGATACTTCGGTATGAATTGGGGACACTAACTGCACACACCCGGCTCTATTTGTGGTCTTGTTCGCCTTAGGCATTGGCTGAAGGAACGGCTATATAACTTTTGACAATAGCCGGCATTGACTATTGGGAACTGTGTGATATAATCCCCCTGCTCGCATTTGAGAAGGACTTTGTGCTAAGTTTTCATTAAGGGGAACATTAGCCATAACCTAAAATTCAGTCTTATCACTTGCATGGGCAACATGAAGAAAATACCACCCCTTTCTAATCTAATTATATATTTGTCAGGTTAATTAAAAGGTCTTTATACCTAAAATGCTTATGTTCCACCAGAGCTTGATCTGAGTAACCCTTAGATAATATTTTTGTCTTGTTTATTAGGCTTATTATGTGCTATGGATATAATTATTCCATAAACTATTATACCAAGTTTTGCTTATACTTTTTAATTCGTAGCAGCTATTTCACACTGATGTTAGGTTTTATTTTATAATTTAGTAGATATCTTGCCCACCCCTCATGTCCTCTTCCTTTAATTTTAAACAAGGTAGTTTAGCGTATACAGACATGGCATAGGATAGAGTAGTCTGTTTTATTATGGCCAGTGCTACATACCTATTTCACCCAATCCTCATCTTCCCTTATATTGTTTCATTCCAAGATTCAGGTTAGGTGAGACTTCCCCACTACGCAGCTATGATGTTTCTTTTTCATTTCTAGTTTGAGTTTCTGTACTATTACTTGTTTACTTAGCTGATTTAGTAATGATCTGCATTTGCATATGTTATCTTACACTTCAGCAATCTTCAGAGTACTAATTTTTTGATAGTTAGAATTGTTACTGTAGTTTGATTTAAAAAGGTCTTGGATACATCTATTTAACTCCCCTATTTGTACAGCAGCACAGCTTGTGCTAGTGGGCACGGTAAGGCTAATGCACATTGCTTTCAATACTAAGTAGAGGAAATTAACAGTGAAGGCACACTTTTGAGTATATATTTATCCAATCCCACACTATGGTAATTTTATGCTCTCCCAGGTCAATGAGTGACCACCCCGAACCGCACTCCACACTATTTTGCCTCATAGATTGCCTAATGTCTAAAAACCCAGTGCCTGGAGTTCAGCTAGAGATCTTAGTTCAAGGATGTACATCTAGTACATGAGTAAGGAACTCCCCTTTGAGGATGTCTATACAAGGTAAAGCTTTAATCCTATGACCAGCATTTTAGTCTGGAAATAGTTACCTGCAGTTACCTACTCACACAGATATGGCGCAAGTTGCTAGCTCCACTTTTGCAGATGAGGAGATCCTATACCTAAGATAGATAAATATGGGGTTCTATAGATATTGCATTAGTTAGGACTGAGCTTGAATAGATGCCTAAGCCCCTAAAACTGTGACATAAGGTTGTAAACTGACCTAACCTCTCTCCATATATGCCAAGCAATGCAGCTGCTCTTTTAGTATTTTATTCAAGGGTGTTGGTCAATATCTCTCAGTTCCATAATGTTATAATTCAGTAAGTATGAAATTATGCAATGTATTAACCTGATAACTGTACTATGTGGTTTTAGATTCGCGGTCAGGCTACATATATCATCAAGCACATATTATACTGCTATTGTATATTACCCATATCTTTAGTTCCTAGGAAGCTCTTATGTAATCCTATTCTTAATATAAGGTATAGTTAGACTCTCATTTAAATGCAAGCAGATGGTTTTTGTATATTTTTGATAACATGTTAATAGGACTCTCCCCCTACCCATGCTATAACGGATATTTCTTTTAGTAGAGCTCTTTATTTGCCACTTTGACATGTTAGGAACGCTACCTTCAGAACATTACATAACCATAGCTGGCTATTTCTGTAAATTGTCTCTGTTGAATTGAGCTTCTTATTTATAGCCTATATCTATTTGTCAAGTATTTTCGCCACTTGCCTGAATTCATGCTTTACATACGGGGACTGCTACTTAAGGATATACAGTACATGCAATATAAATACAATGGTATTGGTTAACTATTATGGTTCAATCCAGTATATGTCTCTAGTCTTATATCAACTTACATGGCTGCTCTAAAATTCCCCATGGAACATTGTCATTTAAGTGCCTGTAAATATTAAGCATACTAATGCCATAGAATTCTCACCAATATTTTGCCCTATAACTGCCCCTTAGATAATCAGATCTAATATCCAACCATTTTTTCACAAGAGACTTTAAAATATGGCTCCGTCCCTCCACTTTTCTCCCCCATTTAATAAGCGTCGCTTGCCCGCTTAAATTCCTCCCCCACACATAATGGCCTAGATTTGGAGTTTGGCGGTAGAAGGGCTGTTAACGCTCCGCAGGCTTTTTTCTGGCCGCACCATAAATTTAACTCTGGTATCGAGAGTTCAAACAAATGCTGCGTTAGGCTCCAAAAAATGAGCGTAGAGCATTTTTACCGCAAATGCAACTCTCGATACCAGAGTTGCTTACAGACGCGGCCAGCCTCAAAAACGTGCTCATGCACGATTCTCCCATAGGAAACAATGGGGCTGTTTGAGCTGAAAAAAAACCTAACACCTGCAAAAAAGCCGCGTTCAGCTCCTAACGCAGCCCCATTGTTTCCTATGGGGAAACACTTCCTACGTCTGCACCTAACACTCTAACATGTACCCCGAGTCTAAACACCCCTAACCTTACACTTATTAACCCCTAATCTGCCGCTCCCGCTATCGCTGACCCCTGCATATTTTTTTTAACCCCTAATCTGCCGCTCCGTAAACCGCCGCAACCTACGTTATCCCTATGTACCCCTAATCTGCTGCCCTAACATCGCCGACCCCTATATTATATTTATTAACCCCTAATCTGCCCCCCTCAATGTCGCCGACACCTGCCTACACTTATTAACCCCTAATCTGCCGACCGGAGCTCATCGCTACTATAATAAATGGATTAACCCCTAAAGCTAAGTCTAACCCTAACACTAACACCCCCCTAACTTAAATATAATTTACATCTAACGAAATTAATTAACTCTTATTAAATAACTTATTCCTATTTAAAGCTAAATACTTACCTGTAAAATAAATCCTAATATAGCTACAATATAAATTATAATTATATTATAGCTATTTTAGGATTAATATTTATTTTACAGGCAACTTTGTAATTATTTTAACCAGGTACAATAGCTATTAAATAGTTACCTAGTTAAAATAATAACAAATTTACCTGTAAAATAAATCCTAACCTAAGTTATAATTAAACCTAACACTACCCTATCAATAAATTAATTAAATAAAATACCTACAATTACCTACAATTAACCTAACACTACACTATCAATAAATAAATTAAATACAATTGCTACAAATAACTACAATTACATAAACTAACTAAAGTACAAAAAATAAAAAAGAACTAAGTTACAAAAAAATAAAAAAATATTTACAAACATAAGAAAAATATTACAACAATTTTAAACTAATTACACCTACTCTAAGCCCCCTAATAAAAGAACAAAGACCCCCAAATAACAAAATGGCCCTACCCTATCTAAATTAATAAATGTAAAAGCTCTTTTACCTTACCAGCCCTGAACAGGGCCCTTTGCGGGGCATGCCCCAAGAAAATCAGCTCTTTTGCCTGTAAAAAAAAACATACAATACCCCCCCCAACATTTCAACCCACCACCCACATACCCCTAATCTAACCCAAACCCCCCTTAAATAAACCTAACACTAAGCCCCTGAAGATCTTCCTACCTTGTCTTCACCATCCAGGTATCACCGATCCGTCCTGGCTCCAACATCTTCATCCAACCCAAGCGGGGGGTTGGCGATCCATCATCCGGTGGCTGAAGAGGTCCAGAAGAGGCTCCAAAGTCTTCATCCTATCCGGCAAGAAGAGGACATCCGGACCGGCAAACATCTTCTCCAAGCGGCATCTTCGATCTTCTTGCATCCGGTGCGGAGCGGGTCCATCTTGAAGCAGGCGACGCGGATCCATCCTCTTCTTCCGTTGTCTCCCGACGAATGACGGTTCCTTTAAGGGACGTCATCCAATATGGCGTCCCTTGAATTCCGATTGGCTGATAGGATTCTATCAGCCAATCGGAATTAAGGTAGGAATATTCTGATTGGCTGATGGAATCAGCCAATCAGAATCAAGTTCAATCCGATCGGCTGATCCAATCAGTAGCGATGAACTCCGATCGTCAGATTAGGGGTTAATAATTGAAGGTAGGTGTCGGCGATGTTAGGGAGGGCAGATTAGGGGTTAATACTATTTATGATAGGGTTAGTGAGGCGGATTAGGGGTTAATAACTTTATTATAGTAGCGCTCAGGTCCGCTCGGCAGATTAGGGGTTAATAAGTGTAGGCAGGTTGGAGGCGACGTTGAGGGGGACAGATTAGGTTAATAATATAATATAGGGGTCGGGCGGTGTTAGGGGCAGCAGATTTAGGGGTACATAAGGATAACGTAGGTGGCGGCGCTTTGCGGTCGGCAGATTAGGGGTTAATTATTGTAAGTAGCTGGCGGCGACGTTGTGGGGGGGCAGGTTAGGGGGTTAATAAATGTAATACAGGGGTCGGCAGGGTTAGGGGCAGCAGATTAGGGGGTACATAAGTATAACGTAGGTGGCTGGTCGGCAGATTAAGGGGTTTAAAAATTTAAACGAGTGGCGGCGATGTGGGGGGACCTCGGTTTAGGGGTACATAGGTAGTTTATGGGTGTTAGTGTACTTTAGAGTACAGTAGTTAAGAGCTTTATAAACCGGCGTTAGCCCATAAAGCTCTTAACTCCTGCTATTTTCAGGCGGCTGGAGTTTTGTCGTTAGAGCTCTAACGTTCACTTCAGAAACGACTCTAAATACTGGCGTTAGAAAGATCCCATTGAAAAGATAGGATACGCAATTGACGTAAGGGGATCTGCGGTATGGAAAAGTCGCGGCTGAAAAGTGAGTGTTAGACCCTTTAATCACTGACTCCAAATACCGGCGGTAGCCTAAAACCAGCGTTAGGAGCCTCTAACGCTGGTTTTCACGGCTACCGCCGAACTCTAAATCTAGGCAAATATTTTTAATATAAGCTACCCTTAGGCCCAACAGCGGCCGCAGATCTGACTATCGTATATTATTCCATTTCCACGTAGCTAATGGGTCCATGAGAGGCCTTCTCACTAGTCAGCCAGTTATGCTAATATATATAAAAAACTAGAGGTTTGAGAAACTAATTTGCTGTCAGACATTGTTGCAATTTTTGTTGTTTTTGATCTCTATTGTCTTTTTATGTTCGACAATGTTTATTAACAAATGACTGAAGTGCATTTACTGTTGCACGCTTATCAATGAATGATGTCTTTTGTATTGCCGTATAACCTCAATAAAAAAATTATTTAAAAAAATAAATAAATAAAATATAAAAAACGTGTATTATTGTGAGATGATACAAGTGAGTTTGCTATAATATTTTTACCCCTGACATACAATACAGGTTACAGCACTTCTCTTGTGCTTCTCACAGTAATAACTGCCCTCCACTTGTTATCTAGGCCATATTGATGGCAAAGCTGACCTGCCTTAAAGGGACAGTGTACTGTAAACATGTAAATGCGTTTCTAATAACATGTTATACCATTTGTATAAAACATATGTGAAACTGTTGCTTTAGAATTATTTTTATATATGAAGTAGCTGTTTTTGCTCTTTAAAACCACAACCCATTAAAATGGGCTGAATGTGCAGAGAGAACAAATCTCAATATTGTATCATTCTAAACACAAAGGCTCCCCTATTTTATCTCTGTCTGAGATAACATTTGAAAATGTACATTTTAGTAACTATTTCTTCTACCTCCTGCTGGGAGTGTAATTTCTTCTGCTGCTGCATCTTATGTACACGGTTTGTCTCTGCCTATCACTGCAGTATTGAAATGCTCAGTATAGTTGGTGATTTCAACATGGAAAAACAGCTATTCAAAATGACAAAAATGTAAATGAGCTTTTTGCAGTCAATTTAACACAGTCCTCAAGATGCAATGGATCATTGGGAACACATTAAAGAGGAGAACATTTGACAGTACAATGTCCCTTTAATGAATTAGAACATGTCATTGTTGCCTTTTTGCGTCCCTTAAAGGGACAGTTCACCCAGAAAAAGTCTCCCATTTAAATTGTTCCAAATGATCCATTTTACCTGCTGGAGTGTATTGAATTGTTTACAAGTGGCTCCTTTACCCCTATTCTGGCCTTTGAAATAGCTGATTTAGCTTGTGGTTTCCCAACCTATACTGAAAGTTTTGATACTGGAGTCTCAGCTATTGAATAGCCTAAGTAAACACAGCCAGCAGAAAAAAATGACACTCCCAGTGGAGGGCAGGATAGTTATGTAATAAAATGATATTGTTCCATTGATCTCTCTATGTATTGAGCTTTAGTTTTCTAGACAAATATAAGATATGGAAGCAAGTGTGTGTACACAAAGTGATAACATAATGAGATCTGATATTGCCTGAAGTTCAACCCATTGTAATAGGCTGTGGTTTAAAAGCACAAAACCAGCTACTTCATATACACAAATAAACCTGAAAATGCAATTTCCCATACATTTTATACTCTGCAGCTGGAATAACAAGTAATTGAAAATACATTAATATAAAAACAATTTTACAGTGTACTGTCCCTTTAAGGTTAATGCTGTATTTATTATCCCAGTCAAAACAAGTCTGCATAGATACATTCAGAAGAATCATCAGTAATACAAAAACATGCCCATTTTATTAATAAGAGTTAAAATGACTTACAGTTCTGCATAATACACTGCCCCTCATCAAGTCACTGACGCATTTCGCTTGTGCCTTGTCAGATATGATTAATTTAGTTCATAATAGAAATATTATTTAGATTTATTTAATTAATATTTAAGTTAGGGGGGTGTTAGGGTTAGTGTTAGACTTAGGTTTAGGGGTTAATAAATTTATTACAGTGCGGCGGTGTAGTGGGGCAGGATAGGGGTTAATAAATTTATTATAGGTGGCGACGGTGTAGGGGGGGCAGATTAGGGGTTAATAAATTTAATATAGGTTGCGGCAGGGTCAGGGAGCGGCGGTTTAGGGGGTTAATACATATATTATAGTTGCGGTGGGCTCCGGAGCGGCGGTTTAGGGGTTAATATGTATAGAGTAGCTTGCGGTGGGCTCCGGGAGCAGCGGTTTAGGGGGTAATACATTTATTTAGTTGCGGCGGTGTAGGGGGCACAGATTAGTGGTGTTTAGACTCGTGGTACATGTTAGGGTGTTAAGTGCAGACATCTCCCATAGAAATCAATGGGATGTCTGGCAGCAACGAACTTGTACTTTCGCTATGGTCAGACTCCCATTGATTCCTATGGGATCCACCGCCTCCAGGGTGGCGGATTGAAAACCAGGTACGCTGGGCCGGAAAAGTGCCGAGCGTACCTGCTAGTTTTTTGATAACTAGCAAAAGTAGTCAGATTGTGCCGCACTTGTGTGCGGAACATCTGGAGTGACGTAAGAATCGATCTGTGTCGGACTGAGTCCGGCGGATCGAAGTTTACGTCACAAAATTCTACTTTTGCCAGTCTCTAGCCTTTGATACTAAGGCGAATCAGCCTCGCCAGCAAATATGCTGCGGAATTCCAGCGTATTTGAGGTTGACGGCTTGATAACTAGGCCCCATAATATTTTTAATATAAGCTACTCTTAGGCCCAACAGCGGCGGCAGATCTGACTATCGTATATTATTCCATTTCCACGTAGCTAATGGGTCCATGAGAGGCCTTCTCACTTCTCACAGATATTCCACTGAATATATCTACTAGGATGGTGTCAACTCTGAAGAGAACTAAGCGCTTATATAGTTTATTGTTTACATAATCATTCACCTTGCAACTTTTGGGGAGGTCAATCTCATCGTAAATGAGTGTCCCTTTAGAGGGACAGTTTACTCCAGAACTGTTATTGATTAACAAGACAGATAATCCCTTTATTACCCACTCCCCAGGTTTGCATAACCAACACTGTTATATTAATATACTTTTTACCTCTGTGATTACCTTGTATCTAAGCCTCCAAAGACTGCCCCCCTTTTTTAAGTTCTTTTGACAAACTTGCATTTTAGACAATCATAAATAACTCCACGGGCATGAGCACAATGTTATCTATATGGCACACATGAACTAACCCATCTAGCTGTGAAAAACTGTCAAATGCATTCAGATAAGAGGTGACCTTCAGGGGCTTAGAAATTAGCATATGAGTCTACCTAGGTTTCCCTTTCAACTAAGAATACCAAGAGAACAAAGCAAATTTGATGGTAAAAGCAAATTGGAAAGTTGTTTAAAATTACATCCCCTATCTGAATCATGAAAGTTTAATTTTGACTAGACTGTCCCTTTAATAGCCTGGTGCCAGAGATGGTTAAACACTGGAACTTGAAAAATAAAAAAATAAAAATATTAGATAAAAAACATAGCTTAAACGAACGATTAAACCTTTGCTTCACATTGTGACTGTTTGCACCAGGTAGTGTTTCTAAATATTGATTTGTTAATGTCCTTCAAAAGCTGTCAAAAGGCTGTGATGTGCAAAGCACATTACATAAAGTCACCCTTCATGGACATTGATTTTACCTTGACATACTCTTGTTTGTTTGATTCACATTTACAAACTTTGGTAAAATATGAACTGCTTGAGATTTTGTTTGTTTTTTGCTTTTGTATGTGTGTGTTTTATTTATATATATATATATATATATATATATATATATATATATATATATATAATCTGTATATATAAATATATATACATATATATGTATGTATGTGTGTGTATATATATATATACGCACACACACACACTATAACTGTTGGTCACAATTTAAAATCCTTTCCTACCAGGTTCAGAATGAGGAAATAAATCATCTTTTGAAAATGTGAAAAGACGCACTGTTGGGACTGAATGTTTCAAGTCAAGGCTATATTCCATTTGTCAGTGACTAAATTAGTCCGTTCCTCCAGTGGAAAAGAAAGTCAGTGTGTGCCCTATTTCATCTGGGTACCATTTCCAAAAGATTTTAACCACACTTGCACCAAAGGAATCTTTAAGTTGACGTAGGAGATTAAACAACCTGAGAAAGAATTTAATTCCAGAATATGTTTTAGACGTTAGAAATGTTGAGATAATAATTAAAAAAGCTACAGTTTCAGAAAAATATAAATATATAAGAAAAATATTTTATATTAAAGTGAATGTCAACTTTCATGAATCAGTGCCCATTTTTTTTAAAAAAAATAACCGGATCGATGATCACCCCGCCTTCCTCCAATCATGGCGTGGCCTCACCAGATGAACGATCCTGGGCGGGAAGTCGTGATTGGAGAGAGACGATTTCATCATTGCTTACGAAGTACAGAGGAGCTGCAGGCGTGGGACTGGCGATCCAATGTTTCAGGAGAAGAAGGTAAGTATTTATAAAATCCGGTGCAATGTAAACTTTCATGAATGAAAGTGCCCCTGTTTTTAATAGTTATTTTAAACACCGGGCACTGATTCATGAAAGTTGGCAATGGCATTCACTTTAAAGAGATACTGATACATAATAATATGAGACATATACACAAATTACGGGGTTGATTAAAATTAATAGTTTGTTAATTATTATCATGGTAAAGTAGACTGTCAATGAGCCAGTTTCATTATTGAGACAATCAAAAATAACAATTTATAGGGTTTATTGGCAAATATTTTTTTATTATTATTTCTGTGAAAAAATGTCCCTATACTTAATATGAGCCAGTCCTGTTTCTCTGATCACAAGATAAAATCTTGATACTTAAAGACACATTTTTCACTTGTCAAGTTCCGCAGCTTAAAACTCTTTTTGAATTATTACAGAATCAGTCCTGAAAAAATAAATAATTAAAAAAATAATAATAAATATTTTTATTGTGTTGCTGGCTTAAAGCAGTATCAAAAGCTGTTTTTTACTTAAAGGGATAGTAAACCCAATTTTTTCTCTCAGGATTTAGAAAGAGCATGCGATTTTAAACAACTTTCCGTTTTACTTCCATATCTAAATTAGTTAATTCTCTTGATATATCATAAATAAAGCATATCTAAATAGGCTCAGTAGCTCCTGATTGGTTGCTGCACATAGGTGCTGCGTGTGATTGGCTCACCTATGTGTATTGCTATTTCTTTAACAAAGGATGTCTAAAGAATTAAGCAAATTAGATAATAGAAGTAAATTGGAATGTTGTTAAAATATGTATTCTCTACCTGAATCACGAAAGAAAACTTTTAGGTTTCATGTCCCTTTAAAGGGCCAGTCTAGTCAAAATTAAACTTTCATGATTCAGATAGGGCATGCAATTTACTTTTATAATAAAATTTGCTTTGTTCACTTGGTATGCGTTGTTGAAAGCTAAACCTAGGTAGTGTCATATGCTAATTTCTAAGCCATTGAAGGCTGCCTCTTATCTCAGTGCATTTTGACAGTTTTTCACAGCTAGACAGTGCTAGTTCATGTGTGTCATACATATATCATTGTTCTCACTCTTATGGAGTTATTTATGAGTCAACATTGATTAGCTAAAATGCAAGTCTGCCAAAAGAACTGAAATAAGGGGGTAGTCTGCAGAGGCTTAGATACAAGATAATCACAGAGGTAAAAAGTATATTAATATAACTGTGTTGGTTATGCAAAACTGGGCAATGGGTAATAAAGAGATTATCCATCTTTTTAAATAATAAAAATTCTGAAGTAGACTGTCCCTTTAAAACTGATGTCCAGGTGCTATAAAGACACTTTTTATAGAAAATAGCGGACCATTAGATTTTAAACAAATTAAATCTGAACAACCCCCTTAACGAATACCAAGCAAAAGTGTGTAACTGTGAACATGTCTGTTACTAAATATGTGGTTATTGCCAGCTCCCATTTTTAATTTTTTTTAAAGCTTGCAAAAATGATTACTATTTTTATGGGTTTTTTTTTTGTTTTTTTTAATGCACAGGACAAGAAAAGTTTAGAACAGAAAATTGAATAGCTAAATATACCTGACATTTCTACCTCTGCAAACATGCTTGCTATCTCACTTACAAAATAATTAAAGAAAATTGAATGTGAATACAGACAGCATATTTTATTAAGCTTCACTAATGTGCAAAATGATTTCCTGATTATAAAAAGTAACATTAATTAAAAATGTTCAGGCATTGGTCTGCAAAACAGTGTTAATGTTCTTGATGCAGTAATTACTTTGTAGAGAAAAAAAAACAATTATTTTTTTCAGAGAATTCAAATACACTTTTTTCTTATTTTTTTTTCTTTGCCACCAGCACGGCACAAAGAATACAATTACAGTATTAACCACATCATTGCCAGAAAAAGGTATAATACATTACATAGCTAAGTCAATTTATCATAAACCACATTTCACATACATTTTCATTTGATATTTTGGATTAAATTAATTAAATAACTCTGACTTCTACGTGAGAAATCCCTTTTTGACCCTTTTTATAAAATTACATATTGTGATTTTTTTTTGCTTCACATTTCTTAAAGGACCATTAAACTTGACATTTCAACAATGCATAAAATGTTTTGTTATTGCAAGTGAAACATTATTTGAATTTACATTCATTATTTATTTTGTTGCCTTTTGTTGTAAAATACATCTAAAAATGTGTTTGTTTTACTTTCTCCCAGGGAGGTTTGGGTTAATACTTTTAGGCAATTTAATTGAGATTTTGTTTACTTTTCCATCACTCCTTAAAGGGACACTGAACCCCCAAAAAATATTTTGTGATTCAGATAGAGCATGCCATTTTAAGCAACTTTCTAATTTAACTCCGATTATCAAATTTTCTTCATTCTCTTGGAATGTTTATTTGAAAAGCAAGAATGTAAGTTTAGATGCCGGCCCATTTTTGGTGAACAAACTGGGTTGTCCTTGCTGATTGGACAGCACCAATAAACAAGTGCTCTCCATGGTACTGAACCAAAAAATTGCTGGCTCCTAAGCTTAGAATCCTTTTTCAAATAAAGATAGCAAGAAAACAAAGAAAATTTGATAATAGGAGCAAATTAGAAAGTTGCTTAAAATTGCATGCTCTATCTGAATCATGAAAGAAAAAAATGTGGGTTCAGTGTCCCTTTAAGCTTCTGTGGTGTCACATGCTTTTAAAAGGTGGATTATCAGTTTTGCATTAACAATCAAAATAGGCAAATCATCGTTTGCAATAGCAACAAAGTTGAATCAGTGCTAGACCACCTTAAGGGGCTCGATCCGATAAAAATCGTCGCCCACAAAAGCTGGCGACGCCAAAATTTGCGCTGGTTTGGTATCACATATACGGCTTAACCTAGAAGTTACGAGCGTATATTTCTGCCGTCGCCCGTAGTTTTTTGGGCCATAGGCAGGTATACCAAACCAGCGCTGTTTGGTATCCAATATACAGCGTAAGGACTTACGTGGCGAAAATGGAGAAAACTTACTCCATTTTCACCTCGCCACAAAAAGCAGCCGTAAGAAGCCTTACGCTGACTATTGGAGCCCCGTAACTCCCTAAACTAGCTGCTAAATAAACCTAACACCTAACGCATGCGCAATGTCTATCTACCTGTCAACCGCGATCTGCTAAATAAAAACTAACACCTAACGCATGCGCAATGTCTATCTACCTGTCAACCGCGATCCCCCGCCGCAATCCCTAATAAAGTATTTAACCCCTAAACCGCCGCCATCTACATAAACTAACCCCCTACTTTGAGCCCCTAAAACCGCCACCAATCTAACTGATCTATCCCCTAATGTGAGCCCCTAAACAACCGCCACCATCTAACTGATCTATCCCCTAATGTGAGCCCCTAAAACCGCCACCATCTAACTGATCTATCCCCTAATGTGAGCCCCTAAAACCGCCGCCATCTACCTGATCTATCCCCTAATCTGACCCCTTACAACCGCCGCCAGCTATATTATATATTATTAACCCCTAATCTAATATTCATAAAGTAATAAGCTCTATTACCAGCCCTTAAAAGGGGCCTTTTGCGGGGCTTTGCCCCAAAGTTTAACAGCTCTTTTGCCCTATAACCTGCCCTCCCTACACCGCCGCCACCTATATTAATGGTATTAACCCCTAATGTAAGCCCCTTACACCGCCGCCATCTATATTAAAATTATTAACCCCTAATTTAATCTACCTACCCCGCCGCTAGCTATATTATCTATATTAACCCTAAGTATATTATAGTTAATATAGTTATTACATTATATATATATTAACTATATTAACCTTAATTATATTAGGGTTAATATAGTTAATATAGTTACTATAGTATTTATATTAACTATGTTAACTCTATCTAACCCTAACACCCCTAACTAAATTCTTATTAAATAAATCTAATTCATATTATAAACTAAAATATTCCTATTTAAATCTAAATACTTACCTACAAAATAAACCCTAAGATAGCTACAATATAATTAATAATTACATTGTAGCTATGTTAGGGTTTATATTTATTTTACAGGTAAATTGTTAATTATTTTAACTAGGTACAATAGCTATTAAATAGTTATTAACTATTTAATAGCTACCTAGTTTAAATAATTACCCAATTACCTGTAAAATAAATCCTATCCTAAGTTACAAATACACCTACACTATCAATAAATTAAATAAACTACAAATATCTATCTAAAAATACAATTAAATAAACTAAACTAAATTACAAAAAAAAAACCCCACTAAATTACAAAAAATAAAAAAAAAGATTACAAGATTTTTAAGCTAATTACACCTATTATAAGCCCCCTAATAAAATAATAAAGCCCCCCAAAATAAAAAAAAATGCCCTACCCTATTCTAAATTAAAAAAAGTTCAAAGCTCTTTTACCTTACAAGCCCTTAAAAGGGCCTTTTGTGGGGGCATGCCCCAAAGAAAACTGCTCTTTTGCCTGAAAAAAAAACACAATACCACCCCCCAACATTACAACCCACCACCCACATACCCCTAATCTAACCCAAACCCCCCTTAAATAAACCTAACACTATCCCCCTGAAGATCTCCCTACCTTATCTTCACCACACCGGGCCGAACTCCTCATCCGATCCGGGCGATGTCTATCCAAGCGGCAAAGAAGAATTCTTCATCCCGGCGATGTCTTTATCCAAGCGGCAGCAAAGTCTTCTTCCATCCGGCAGCATCTTCCATCAAGCGGCATCTTCAATCTTCTTTCTGCGCTCCACCAACGCGGAGCATCCATCCCGGCCAACGACTGAACGACAAATGAGGTACCTTTAAATAATGTCATCCAAGATGGTGTCCGTCGAATTCCGATCGGCTGATAGGATTCTATCAGCCAATCGGAATTAAGGTAGAAAAATCTGATTGGCTGATTGAATCAGCCAATCAGATTCAAGTTCAATCCGATTGGCTGAACCAATCAGCCAATCAGATTGAGCTCGCATTCTATTGGCTGTTCCGATCAGCCAATAGAATGCGAGCTCAATCTGATTGGCTGATCGGAATTCGACGGACGCCATCTTGGATGACGTCTTTTAAAGGTACCTCATTTGTCGTTCAGTCGTCGGCCGGGATGGATGCTCCGCGTTGGTGGAGCGAAGAAAGAAGATTGAAGATGCCGCTTGATGGAAGATGCTGCCGGATGGAAGAAGACTTTGCTGCCGCTTGGATAAAGACATCGCCGGGATGAAGAATTCTTCTTTGCCGCTTGGATAGACATCGCCCGGATCGGATGAGGAGTTCGGCCCGGCGTGGTGAAGATAAGGTATGGAGATCTTCAAGGGGGTAGTGTTAGGTTTATTTAAGGGGGGTTTGGGTTAGATTAGGGGTATGTGGGTGGTGGGTTGTAATGTTGGGGGGTGGTATTGTGTTTTTTTTTTCCGGCAAAAGAGCAGTTTTCTTTGGGGCATGCCCCGCAAAATGCCCTTTTAAGGGCTGGTAAGGTAAAATAGCTTTGAACTTTTTTTTAATTTAGAATAGGGTAGGGAATTTTTTTTTATTTTGGGGGGCTTTATTATTTTATTAGGGGGCTTAGAATAGGTGTAATTAGCTTAAAAATCTTGTAATCTTTTTTTATTTTTTGTAATTTAGTGGGGGGTTTTTTGTAATTTAGTTTAGTTTATTTAATTGTATTTTTAGATAGATATTTGTAGTTTATTTAATTTATTGATAGTGTAGGTGTATTTGTAACTTAGGTTAGGATTTATTTTACAGGTAATTGGGTAATTATTTTAACTAGGTAGCTATTAAATAATTAATAACTATTTAATAGCTATTATACCTAGTTAAAATAATTAACAATTTACCTGTAAAATAAATATAAACCCTAACATAGCTACAATGTAATTATTAATTATATTGTAGCTATCTTAGGGTTTATTTTATAGGTAGTATTTAGATTTAAATAGGAATATGTTAATTAATAATATTAATATTAGATTTATCTTAATAAGAGTTTAGTTAGGGATGTTAGAGTTAGATAGGGTTATTATACTTAATATATATATATATAATATAATATAATAACGATATTAACCCTAATATAATTAGGGTTAATATAGTTAATATATATAATATAATATCTATATTAACTATGTTAACCCTAATATAATTAGGGTTAATATAGTTAATATAGCTGGCGGCGGTGTAGGGGGATTAGATTAGGGGTTAATACATTTATTATAGGTGGGCCCGCGGTGTAGGGGGATTAGATTGTAGGCAAAAGAGCTGTTTACTTTGTGACAAAGCCCCGCCCAAAAGCCCTTTTAATGGGCTGGGTAAAATAGCTGCATTCTTTGGGGCATGCCCCGCAAAAAGCCCTTTTAAGGGCTGGCAAAAGAGCTGTTACTTTGGGGCAATGCCACGCAAAAAGCCCTTTTCAGGGCTATTTGTAGGGTTAGACTTAGATTTAGTGGTAGGGATAGTTTAGTATTTTAGAGGTTAAATAATTTAATATAGATGGCGGCGGGGTAGGGGGATTAAATTAGGGGTTAATAATTTTAAAATAGATGGCGGCGGGGTAGAGGCTCACTTTAGGGGTAGGTAAGGTAGATGTCGGCGGGGTAGGGGCTCACTTTAGGGGGTTATAGATTTAATATAGCTGGCGGGGGTCCGGGAGCGGCGGTTTAGGGGTTAATAACTTTATTAGGTTGCGGCGGGGTTTGGGAGCGGCGGTTTAGGGGTTAATACATATTTTATTGTTAGGCTAGTGAGGGGGGATAGCGGATAGAGGGTTAGACGTGTTGGACTATGTTAGGGAGGCATGCGGGTGATTTCATACTTTAGTCAGGTTTTGTAGGCGCCGGCAGTTTCTAACGTGCCGTAAGTCACTGGCGACACCAGAAATTTGTACTTACGCAGATTTCTGGACATTGCTGGTTTATCCGACTTACGGCACGTTAGCATCTGACGGCGCCGTATATTGGATAGCTCGAGATGCGAGCTGAAACTGTGGGCGACGCGGGTTCCCTCGCTTGCGCCGCAAACTACGCCGTATATCGGATCGCGCCCCAGGAATACAAGAGTGCAGGCTACCCCAGTCTGCACATGTGCAAACAGAGTGTGTGCTATATTTGAATATTTGTTTGTGATTGGTAAGCAGGGGTTCTTTTGTTCTGGGGGACAGGGAAATTAGTGAAAAGAATAAACATAAAACAGTATACTCATTTGACAAAATAAAGCTGCAGATTTAATTGCAAAATGTTTCTTATATAAGAAGGTTTATAATCACGTAGTTTACAATTTGTGTTTAATGTCCCTTTAACTTTGAGAGATTTGCACATGCCAGCTCACTGATGTTTTGCACTGCTTTTCTTAACTGTTAAGGATTTGCACATGCTCAGTTCACATGTTAAAAAAAATTAAAGTATCTAAAACTACAACTACAAAAACACTTATACACAACTAAGATAAAATGGTTAATTTCTCAATTTCATGATTTGATATTTCATAAATGCTAATGATAAAATTAAACAGAATTATATGAAAATTGTAATGGTATATATTATGAATTAAAATGATTGGTTAAAGGGACATGAAACCCAAATTTTTTCTTTCATGATTTGGAAAGAGCAAGCAATTTTAAACAACTTTTTTATTTACTTCTATTATCTAATTTGCTTCATTCTCTTGATATGCTTTGCTGAAAAGCATATCTAGATATGCTCAGTAGCTGCTGATTGGTAGATGCACATAGATGCCTCGTGTGATTGGCTCACCCATGTGCATTGCTATTTCTTCAACAAGGATATCTAAAGAATGAAGCAAATTAGATAATAGAAGTAATTTGGAAAGTTATTTAAAATTCTATTCTCTACCTGAATCATGAAATATTTTTTTGGGGTTTAGTGTCCCTTTAAGTGAAAAAAAACTGTGTTGAAACACATAATGTAGTCCACATCAATACTGAAGAAATTTAAAGGACATGAAAAACAATATTTTTTCTTCATGATTTAGATATGCAATTTTTAATAACTTTCCAGTTTCTTTTTATTATATATGTTGCCTTATTTTCTTGGTATCCTTTGTTGCAAAAAACCAAAGAAACCTAGGTTGGATCAGGAGCAGCAATGCACTTCTGAGAGCTAGTGGCTGATTGGTGGCGGCACATATATGCCTCCTGTCATTTGCTTACCCAGCTCTTGAACCTACCTAGGAATTCTTTTCAACACAGGATACCAAGAGAATGGAGGAAAATTGATAAAAGAAGTAAATTGGAAAGTTGTTAAAAATTGAATTCTTTATCTAAATCACAAATTAAAAATGTTGAGTTTCATGTCCCTTTAAGTAGCATATAGAGTTAAATTAAATAATAATAAATACAGGCTACATACAATGTCCTAAATTACCAATTAAAATGTTCCCTGAATGATACAGGATGTGTCAGCATAGTCATAAATGTGCTGTGACAATACAGTGACAAAAATAATGGTTATGATTTACAAAGAAAACACTTATACAAAACAGTAAAGACTTACATTTTTGCCAAAGTAAACTTAAAACATCTCCATCTGAAACCTGCCTGTGTTAGTAATTTTTTTTCTTTCTTTAGCAGGGAAAAGTGACAATAGTTTTCTATCCCTTGACATGGCTGAGATTAGTTTTGAGAATAAAAATAGTGAATTACAGTAATAAAAATGTAAGTGCAAATTAATCCACCAAAAATGCCCATTACTTAAATCCTGTCCTTAGGGTGAACAGAAAAAGCATAAATAAGCCGAGATACAAAAGAAAAAAAATCTGTTTGCCTAGCAACCAAAAACAGAACATTCCGAGACTAGCAGAATCCATCTAGTCTGCCAAAGAAAGAAAAAACAGCACAGTCTTTGCCTAGGCTACAGTTGCTGGTCTATACATGTGAATCAGTGCATGCTCTGTTAAGTGGCTCTGTATATTATATGTGCTGTGTCTTAAATCTTTCACCTCCTTTGTTAGCACTCCCACAACTAGAACCCCAACTGTTAGGTCATCTGAATTCTGGATTTGAACAGGATTACACAAAACACATTTCATGCACCTCACTCTAATCATAGGTGCTGAATTTTTGTTCCACACTGGAATGTAGTGAAAACTAGATTTCAACATGGCGGTACCCATGACTAGAGGGAGGTGGGGAATAATCTCAATATTATGCATATAAAATGTATTTAGTGTTTAATTCCCCTTTAAACTTTAAATATTTCATAGATAGGATTCAAATATATTTGAGCTGTAGTAGAGTGCCCTTAAACACAAATGTCCTAGAATCGCATACCTCCCAACCATCTCACATCCTGTAGGATTGTCACAGGTTGTAAGGTATGTCCTGCTGTCCCCTCTGCAGCCCCACAGTGTTCCAGTTTTAAGGAATCGACTGAGCCCTGCCCAGACATGTCCACTAACTTCCTATACACACCCACTGACCTCCAAGTTATGACCATGGAAAACATGTAGCCAAACTCATCCACACATCTCCCCACCCTTCTCATATCCTGCCCTGCCAACAAATTACTGGTGAGCCACTGTCCTCAAGATTTTAACCTTCCACATTCCTTTAATCATCTGACAGATGATGGGAGTTATGCAGTGATGTGCTGTCATAGGAGGCAGGTGAGGCAGCGCCTCACCTGTCCTATGTGTGTAATTACACATTTTAAAGTCTTAAAGATGTTTATTATAAAAGTTAATAAAAAAAAGTTTTTATATTTTTTTTTGTACACTTAAGGTACCCCCCCCTACCCCCCCCTGCCTAAAGTAAACTACTATATTCATCATTATCCATCGATATCCATATTATTGTGCAAACAAGGAGAGGCTGTGAGCCGTTCAGCTCCCCTTGTTTGCGCAATATTATGGATATAATTGTATAAGCCGCTATTAGACACTGCCCCCAGTGGCGCTTAATGCGCTTAAGTCTCTGTGCATGGCCCAATGGCCATACCGCTGTAACAGCTCCCATAGAGGCTGCTCTCTAAGCGCCTCGGAGCCAATCAGCGCCCAGCTCTCATATCATGTAAGAGCATGGGCGCTGAGCCGACACAGGCGAGGCCGAAGACGAACAGTGAGTCACATGTTGGTGATGACGACTCGAGCCGAGGAACATACATCCCAGGCTGGGGAGAGCTGTGACTGGTGGGGCGGGAGAGATTCATTGCACCTTACGGGTGCAGGAACTGCGGTGGACTGGGCAACCTTGCTCTGCCTGTCTCCCATCCTTGTGCTGAAACCAGTCTTCTCATTATCTTCCCTAATGCTTCCTTCCCCACATCTCTCATCTTCTCAGCCATACTTTCCCCGGTCATGCTGCAGCTGCACACTTCATTCGTATACTAGTTTTAAATCACCCACTAATGTTTGCACTGACTTTTATAATTTAATATCTTTTTCACTTCAATGCTCCTGTTTTACCTTTTCGTCTTCCATTATTTCATTATACTTTTAAAACGTCTTCTCTTATTTTGATAAGCTCTTTTTCATCTTTTAATGTCCTTTTTCTTCTTATTTTTCTTTAACTCTTATGTCCTTGCATTTATTGTACCCCTTTATCATTATTCAGTGTAGCATATGTATACAGTGTGTGTATGTGTGCTTGTAAAATTATTAAACTGTTATTACTGTGATATTTTTTATTAACCTAAAACTGATGCCAATAGGCATATTTAATTCTATATGTTACTATTACTATGTAACTTTGACTTATTCTGCAGTCTGCATTTTGGAAGACTGCTTTAGAAAAGGTACACCTGAAACAGCAACATTCTCTGCAAACATTAAAGTGATAGTGACATCTCAAAATTACTTTAATTATTTTGAAATGAAATAGAATAAAAAAAAGCTTACCATAATTTCTGACACCTATGAATAGCTAAAGACTAATTTGGGAAGAATCAGTGCAAAAAGAGTGCATTGTACTGTCTTTTCTGGGAATCCTTGTGTCGCGATCGCTCAGCTGCTGATCGCTTCCTTTTTTCCTATGTGTCAGCGCGGTAGCGCTTTCTTGGTTGCTTAGCAACCCTGTTCCTGTCGGCCCCTTCTGCTGACGTCAGGAGGCCTTCTTATTCCGGTGTCTCCTCTCCTCGGGGCCTGTATGTTTTCACTCATTGGCTAAGTGAGTAACATTTTTATCTGTGATATTCTGAACCTGTGCCTACTTAATTCTGAACCCTGAATCCCTACCTGCCTGATTACACGTTGCTGGACATTGCTTGCTTGATTACTCTACTGGTTAACCCCTACCTGCCTGATTACACGTTGCTGGACATTGCTTGCTTGATTACTCTACTGATTAACCTCTACCTGCCTGATTACACGTTGCTGGGACATTGCTCTGCCTGACTATTCTATTGATTAAACCCCTACCTGCCTGATTACATGTTGCTGAACATTGCTTGCTTGATTACTCTATTAATTAACCCTATCTACACAAAGTTTTCTTCTCCTGACCCTGGCTGTGCCCATCTTCCAGTCTATTACTGTGAGTATATTATACTGCAGCTGTCGCAGGGTCAGGTCCTGGTATATACTCACTGTGCTAGGGTGTTATTAACCTCATTCTAGCATTTGGGTCTAACTCTGGACTTTACCTACCCTGACATTACATACAGGCCCTGAGGAGAGGAGACGCCGGAATAAGAAGGCCTCCTGACGTCAGCAGAAGGGGCCAACAGGAACAGGGTTGCTAAGCAACCAAGAAAGCGCTACCGCGCTGACACATAGGAATAAAGGAAGCGATCAGCAGCTGAGCGATCGCGACAGTGAAATGTTTCACTTGAGGAATATATCAAGGATTATTTGGCCCGAGGTTTTATCCGCCCTTCTTCTTCTCCAGTAGGGGCAGGTTTTTTCTTTGTGGAAAAGAAAGATGGAGGTCTTCGTCCTTGCATTGATTATCGAGCTCTTAATCAAATTACAATCAAGAATTGTTATCCACGCCCTCTCATTCCCGAATTATTTGATCGTCTCCAGGGTGCTTCCATCTTTACCAATTGGATCTTCGTGGGGGCTATAATTTGGTCAGAATTTGCAAAGGGGACGAGTGGAAAACTGCCTTCAACACTAGGTTTGGACACTACGAATATTTAGTTATGCCTTTTGGGTTATGCAATGCCCCTGCAGTTTTTCAACATTTTGTTAATGAAATATTCAGAGACTATCTTAATCAATTCGTTATTATCTATCTTGATGATATTCTGATTTATTCCCGGACTTTACAGGATCACGTTCATCATGTTACACTAGTACTCCAGAGATTACGTGAAAATTCTCTCTTTGCCAAGCTTGAAAAGTGTTCATTTCATCAAGAATCTATTCCTTTCCTGGGTTACATTATTTCTCCGTCTGGATTCAAGATGGATTCTGACAAACTGTCGGCTATTCTAGATTGGCCTAGACCTACTTCCTTAAAATCTCTTCAAAGGTTTCTGGGGTTTGCCAATTACTATTGTAAGTTCATAAAAGACTTTGCTAACATCTCGGCACCCCTTACTGCTCTACTAAAAAGGGTCAGGATTGCAAGCATTGGTCTGATCAAGCCTTACAGGGCATTTGAATCTCTAAAGTCTGCATTTACTTCGGCTCCCATTCTTTGCCATCCTGTTCCGACTCTCCAATTCATTCTTGAAGTGGATGCTTCTCTAATTGCTGCTGGGGGCAGTACTATCTCAGGCGAAATCCTGTTTCTAGCAAGATTCTTCCTGTGGGATTTTTCTCCAAGAAGTTCAATACTTCCGAACTGAATTATGACGTTGGTAACAAAGAACTGTTAGCTATTAAAATGGCTTTGGAAGAATGGAGACATCTGCTTGAAGGCACTGTTCAACCATTTCTTATTCTCACAGATCATAAAAATCTTCTGTATCTTCATACTGCCAAACGCCTCAACTCACGTCAAGCCCGATGGGCTCTGTTCTTCTCCAGATTTAATTTTGTCCTCTCTTATATTCCTGGTTCTAAGAATACGAAAGCAGACGCTTTATCTAGACAATTTCTGGCTTCTGATTCTGCATTTTTGGATTCTGAACCCATTCTCCGCCCTGCTAAAGTTCTGGCTCAGTTATCTACGTTTCCTTTACAAGCATTACAGTCTGCTCAAGCTTCTGTTCCTTCATCCTATAACATACCTCCTGGGATCTTGTTTGTACTTACAGAATTCTGCCTAAAACTTCTTCATTGGGCTCATGATAATGTTCTGTCTGGACATCCAGGAGTGCGTAATACTTTGTGGAGACTCAAACAACATGTCTGGTGGCCTTCCATGGGCACAGATGTCAAGGATTATGTTGCAGCTTGTCATTCCTGTACCTCTAATAAACAGTCTTCATCTTTACCTCTTGGTCTCTTACAACCTCTGCCTGTTCCATATTATCCCTGGTCTCATGTTTCCATGGACTTTATTACAGATCTTCCTAATTCTGCTGGAAACAAGACCATATGGGTTGTGGTAGACAGGTTTTCCAAAGCAGCTCATTTTGTTCCATTAACTGGATTACCATCGGCCCAGAAACTCGCTGAATTGTTTTATTCCTCCATACTACCAGATTACATGGTTTTCCTTTGGGACATCGTTTTCTGATCGAGGAGTTCATTTGTCTCAAGATTTTGGAAATCTCTGTGCAAACAGTTTGGAGTTACCATATCTCTTTCTACTGCTCATCATCCTCAGTCCAACGGTCAAAATGAGCGGGTAAACCAATCTCTTGAGTCCTATCTCAGGCACTATGTTAATCATCAGCACTCCAATTGGTCTTAACTTCTTCCTTTAGCAGAACTTGCTTACAATTCCCGCTTCAACTCTTCTTTACAGACTTCTCCTTTCAAGGCAGCCTATGGATTTGAACCTAGAACTTTTCCTATGTCTTCAGGAGGTTCTGGAGTTCCTGGAGCAGATCGTACAGTAAGAAGTCTTTGTAAACACTGGAAGAAGATTCGGGAAATTCTTCTTCTCTCTACTCAAAAGTATAAACGATTTGCTGATTGCAGACGCCGGAAGGCACCCTCTTTTCGGACTGGAGACAAGGTTTGTATTTCCACCAGATTCATCCGACTCAAACAACCTTGTGCTAAATTGGGTCCCAAATACATCGGACCATTCAGGATTGTTTCCAAAGTATGTTCTACTGCCTACAGGGTGGCTTTACCAGACAACTTGAAGATTCACCCTGTCTTTCACGTATCTCTTCTTAAACCAGCGGTCTCTAACCGGTTTTCCACCAAATGTAGAGTTCCCTCTCCGTTCCTTGTGGATGGTACTTCAGAATTTGAGATCAGTCAAATTCTTGATTCCAGATTACGGGGTAACCTTCTATATTATTTGGTCCATTGGAAGGGATATCCCATCACTGATCGTTCTTGGGAACCTGCTTCTCATGTCCGTGCCTCTGCTTTGATCAAACAGTTCCACGTTCTGAATCCTTCGAAGCCTGTTCGTGTTTCCCGGAGGGGTCCTTGAGGTGGGGGCACTGTCGCGATCGCTCAGCTGCTGATCGCTTCCTTTTTTCCTATGTGTCAGCGTGGTAGCGCTTTCTTGGTTGCTTAGCAACCCTGTTCCTGTCGGCCCCTTCTGCTGACGTCGGGAGGCCTTCTTATTCCGGCGTCTCCTCTCCTCGGGGCCTGTATGTTTTCACTCGTTGGCTAAGTGAGTAACATTTTTATCTGTGATATTCTGAACCTGTGCCTACTTAATTCTGAACCCTGAATCCCTACCTGCGTGATATTACGTTGCTGGACATTGCTTACCTGACTATTCCTTTGGTTAACCCCTACCTGCCTGATTACACGTTGCTGGACACTGCTTACCTGACTATTCTATTGGTTAACCCCTACCTGCCTGATTACACATTGCTGGACACTGCTTACCTGACTATTATATTGGTTAAACCCTACCTGCCTGATTACATGTTGCTGGACACTGCTTACCTGACTATTCTATTGGTTAACCCCTACCTGCCTGATTACACGTTGCTGGACATTGCTTGCTTGATTACTCTACTGGTTAACCCCTACCTGCCTGATTACACGTTGCTGGACATTGCTTGCCTGATTACTCTTCTGGTTAACCCCTACCTGCCTGATTACACGTTGCTGGACATTGCTTATCTGACTATTTTATTGGTTAACCCCTACCTGCCTGATTACACGTTGCTGGACATTGCTTGCTTGATTACTCTACTGGTTAACCCCTACCTGCCTGATTACACATTGCTGGATATTGCTTGCTTGATTACTCTACTGATTAACCTCTACCTGCCTGATTACACGTTGCTGGACATTGCTTGCCTGACTATTCTTTTTTTTTTTTTTTTTTTTTTTTTATATTACTTTGCTGGACATTGCTTACCTGACTATTCCTTTGGTTAACCCCTACCTGCCTGATTACACGTTGCTGGACACTGCTTACCTGACTATTCTATTGGTTAACCCCTACCTGCCTGATTACACATTGCTGGACACTGCTTACCTGACTATTCTATTGGTTAAACCCTACCTGCCTGATTACACGTTGCTGGACATTGCTTGCCTGACTATTCTATTGGTTAACCCCTACCTGCCTGATTACACGTTGATGAACATTGCTTGCTTGATTACTCTATTAATTAACCCTATCTACACGAAGTTTCTTCTCCTGACCCTGCTGTGCCATCTTCCAGTCTATTACTGTGAGTATATTATACTGCAGCTGTCGCAGGGTCAGATCCTGGTATATACTCACTGTGCTAGGGTGTTATTAACCTCATTCTAGCATTTGGGTCTAACTCTGGACTTTACCTACCCTGACACCTTGTAGGGTAAATGCTGGTACGTGTCCCAACTAGCATTGCTTCACAGTAAAGATTTGTAGTTTTGTGATGTCTTAACAAAAGTTCTAACTATAAGAATTATATGAGAATACTGAATATTTACCTGTGAATATACTGTACAACTTTAGCTTGGTTTCAAAGAATTTAGTCTTTCATTTCCAGCATGTGAGACTGTCAGGATTAGCAATTTTAATAGTTCTTAGATTAACAGTTTTGGAGTTTAAATCCAGGTTTATCCAATTTTGCAGAATAGTTTGTGTGTGTGTTGGAGAAAAATGAAAAAGTAAAAAATCTTCTCCAGCTTGTATGTATTAACTACACCAATGTCACAAAAAGACTACCACAACAGGGTGACAACATAGTGTAATAATTTAAGCCCTGATCCTCTACACAGGGAATTATACAGAACATATGCAATTGCTTCAGTCTTAAATCCTCAGTCTAATCTATCTTGTTATGTGTTGAAAGATCTAATGCAGATATAAATCAATGCAAAAAATAGTAACGCATATCACAGATTTTGCTAATCCTTACACAGGCATGGGAAATGTTGATGGACATTTTTATGCTCTGTCAGAGATTATAGCTCTTGACCCTCCTCAGGTAATGCCGGCCTGCCGGGCGGGACATGTCTGTGACTGTGTGACTGAGCAGAAGGACGAGTTAGTGTCTGTCTCTGAGCGGTAAGCTGGGCCCGAAAAAGCCCTTGTGGTGCACTGTTTGCCTAACTTGCCTGTGGACTTAGACTTCGTTAGTGGTAAAAAAACAGTGAGTACTATCTATTTAATCTATACTACTGCACTGCCGAGGAGGTGGAGGACTGGTAACTGGAGTTGAGTGACTCAATCTGCGCCAGGCTGAATTCTATTTATTTCTAGAGGGAATGTGTCACTGTGCCACTGCCTATTCAAAGTCTGTCTGTCTGCTGACTTATTTATTTATATTGAACCGTGTCTGTGAGGTACTAGCTTCTGTTTTCCCTGTAAAAAATTTGCATAGTTACCATATAAAAGTTGGGAGAAGGGGATGAGAAGGAAGGCTTGCTGCTTATCTGCAGTTTAAATATTGGTTAACATAACAGGACAACTTCTCTGTTTCTCCTTTTGATATCTTTTGCTGCCAAAGGTTGAAAGTAAATTCCGCACACTCCTTCATTTATTAAAAATCCCTGTAATATTACTGCTTGCTTGATCTACTCCTCTGCAAATGTATGCCTTGTAGAGTATGAGCTATTCTGTGTGTTTACTAAAAGACTTCAATCTGCTTGTTACAAGGACAATGCTTATTGCTTATGACAATGCTTATTGCTCAGATTGAGCTAAGGATGATTTTTTTTAATACTGTCTGTATATTTTAGATATGCTCAAATCAGGCAGTAATCCAGTCCTATTTTGAAAACATTTAATTTATCTGCCCTTGTCTGTTATCTAGTGGCCTGACACAACAGTGCTACAAGCACAATAACTGTGTTATTATCAGCTCTGTGTGTGATGTCTGTGCTGAGACCTAACTTTTATATACCTATGTGTGTGATGTCATTGCAAAATAGAAACTTATCTTTAAAATGTTAGCATTTTTTTTTATGCAAAAGTATGCTAGGATAACCTTATAGCCCCTTTTATAATGCACATTTTCTAAATAATCTTGGGGCATCTTCTAGGGTGCTTGTATGTATATAAGCTGTTGATGATCACTGCCCTACAGTGTGAGATGGAGTGTGAGAGGGAGTGAGCAAGACTGAGAGAGATAGACAGTGTGAGAGAGCATGACAGAGTGAGTGAGACAATTTGAGAGAGAGAGTGAGAGAGAGAGTTTGAGAGAGAGAGTGAGAGAGAGAGTGTGTCTGTGAGAGAGAGAGAGAGAGAGAGTGTGAGAGTGAGAGTGAGAGAGTGTGAGAGTGAGAGAGTGTGAGAGAGAGAAAGAGTGAGAGAGAGAGTGTTAGAGAGAGTGAGAGAGAGAGAGATAGAGAGTGTGAGAGAGAGTGTGTGTGAGAGAGAGAGTGTGTGAGAGAAAGAGAGAGAGTGTGGTGAGAGAGAGTGTGTGTGTGAGAGAGAGTGTGTGTGAGAGAGAGAGTGTGTGTGAGAGAGAGAGTGTGTGAGAGAGAGAGAGTGTGTGAGAGAGAGAGAGTGTGTGAGAGAGAGAGAGAGTGTGTGAGAGAGAGAGAGAGAGTGTGTGAGAGAGAGTGAGAGAGAGAGTGTGAGAGAGAGAGTGTGAGAGAGAGAGAGTGTGTGAGAGAGAGAGTCTGTGAGAGAGTGTGTGAGAGAGAGAGTGTGTGTGAGAGAGAGAGAGTGTGTGAGAGAGTGTCAGAGTTAGTGTAAATGTGTGTGTGTATAATTGTATGTATGTGTATATATATATATATATATATATATATATATATGTATGTTTCCTGGGCATATCATTGTGAGTGCCTCACCAGCCTTTGACCTCACCGCACATCACTGGAGTTATGAAACATTGTATTTACACATGCACATAAATTTATATTTTTTTGTGAGGTACCTAAACAAATCATACCATTTGCAGAGGAATTCTGGAAAATATGACGACATAGAAATTGCAGCAGACGACTTAGAAATTTGACTTTTTCCTATCTTTAACATTGGGTGGACTAGTAACTTTTTCCCTCTGGATTAGTAGCTTTAAAACCCCTGAATAGTAAACCATAGTGATATTTTTCCACATAAAATATATATATATATATATATATATATATATATATATATATATATATTTTACAAAATCTTAGATACATCTTAACATTACACAAAATATGCAGTAATCACAAAAAATAGTTGTACCCAGAATTATCTTACGGCTAGATTACGAGTTTTGCGTTGAGTTGCTCAGTGCTAACTTGCAAGTTATTGTCACCGCTCACCTCCCTCTAGCGCTGCTATTACAGGTTTACAAAAACCCGGCGTTAGCAGGCAATATAGCAGCATAAAGCAAAATTGAGCTTCATACCGCACTCCAATACCAGCACATTGAGCTGGTTTTACGTGCTTGTGCACGATTTCCCCATAGACATCAATGGGGAGAGCCGGCTGAAAAAAAGTCTAACACCTGCAATAAAGGAGCGTAAAGCTCTGTAACGTAGCCCCATTGATTCCTATGGGGAAATACAATGTATGTTTACACCTAACACCCTAACATAAACCCAAGTCTAAACACTCCTAATCTGCCACCCCGACATTGCTGCCGCCTACATTATACTTATTAACCCCTAATCTGCCGCCCCCGTTATGTTATGACCGACTAAGTCATAACATTAAGGAACTCCTCTAAACCTGGAACCCCTTCCTCTCCCTCCCCCCCCTTCCCCCCCCTACCTCTGGACAAACACGCCTCTTCGACTCCAAGAAAACCCTCTCCAATTCAGAACTATATTGAAGCCTAATAACCTTCCCAAATAACAAGGAGTGGACGCTCTAGTCCAACTCCCCATAAAACATAAATATAACTATATAAATCTATTACAGTATCTTTATTAATAATATAAAATAGAGACACAATATTCACTTATGAGTAATCCCACCTTTCTATGATTTCTGGATATATAAAAGTATCTATATGTATGTCAAAAGATGAATAATTTATACCTCACTGTTTAAGATTTGCTTTTTAACCTAAACCATATATCCATAACGATGTTAGCTCATACTGTTGTAATGGTTTGTACTTATTTCTTTGCTTTTTGAAAGTCTCAATAAAAATTTATTTAAAAAAAAAAAAATAATAAAGACCTCTTAAAAATCACCAGAAGCCCTAATATAGAACCAGTGTAGTGTGGTATTCATCATGTATATGAAAAACACCCGGCAGCGGTGAGTAGCAGGATCACTCACTTGAAAGTGTAGTGTTGCTGTTTCAAATGATTGGCCCCAAGTTTTTATTGTGTATTGTAGGAAGCAGTGTAGGGGATACCCAACACCTCTGATGTTTTTCCATGGGCCTATAATTATGTTAGGTAATCATTGTTGACACGATGATCAGCTTAGCAAGTGACCCATTCGTTTAAAAGAGTATTGTTTATTTTGGATCACTTTTAAAGACCAGGGAACCATAAAAGTGATCAAGTATACAGTTTATAGCCATTTTATGGCTACCTTCAGGGGCAAGAGAAATCTAATTTGAAAGTGAGCCTCAAGTGAGTCATCTCCTCTTCATGTGGTATTTTGTGTGTGTGTGTTTTCTGTCTTTAAGGAACCAGAGTCACTAAACATCATGAATTAAATATGTATATTAGGCAGGTGATTGCCATTTGTATGGTAATCAACAGTACTTTTCCATTGATGGACTGCCACTTACATTGTCCAAGCAAGGCATGTCCCTATGTCAGTTTGCTGCTGGCAGTGGATGGCACTATGGTTAGAGAGATACCAGCTGTAAACAGCGAAGAAATATACAGCCTACCCCTATGTGTCCTGCTTTTGCTTCCACCAGTGCTTGGTGCTCCTCTACTGATGTTGACAGATCTACCAGTTCATCTGCTTTCTATAACGCAGACAAGGGCTGCTGGACTCACTGCAGGAGATGCTCAGACTTCTGGTTCCAGCAGCTAGGTGGAAGTGAACCTTCCTGCAGTGAGACAACCAGACTCTGTGATGTGCAAAGTGTGACACAGGGAGAGTGGTATACACTGCTGCAGTCTGCACCCTACATAAATGAGAGCAACACAGTTAGGCGCAGTGAGAATCAACCAGCACCCACAGATAGAGTGAACATTGTAGCAGACCCTTAAATGTGTACAGTAATGGGGGGAATCAGAGAACGGGTTAGTGAAATACATGGAAAAGTAGACACAATGTGTACCACTGTAAGAAAGAGAGTCAGTCTGTAGTGATGGGACTGCACTATGTATGTACCATCTGAGGCATTAGACACTGCACTGGGTGCAGTGAGAAGAAGACAGATAATTCTGGTTTGAAAAGGCAAATGATGTGTGTATAAACATTGGTGAATGCATGGTGCTCGCAGCGCATAAGTAAGTGGTGTGGATATTAATGTGTAAGATGGATCAATTTTTTGGTGGTAGTTTAGCATATAAGTAATAACACTTGAACGCTAGGGGGTCTGTGGCGGTCCTAATGTCCATGGCAATGGTCCTGAAATGGAAAATGAAAGTGGTGGTCTATTGATGAAAAAGTACCCAATAATCAACTACTATTAACAGGGATATTAAACTTCAATTTGGTTTTATACCTCTCTTTGTTTTATGGGGTATGATAGTGGTTCCAGAAGTGACAGCTTCATCATCAAGCACTGCACATGTGTAAATGGAGCAGGTGATTGCCCACACATTAAACAAAGTTTAACCTCTCAAGTAAGAGAACAATTGTGCTTCAATAACTGGAGTATAACTTTGACTATGTGTTTAAACATTGAAGTTAAACACATAGTTAAACAAGGTGCAATAAATGGAGAATTTTATTTTTAAAATAGAATAAATTTGAAATCATTTTGTGAGGAACCCACAAGATGGAAAGGTTAAATTATAATTGTGGCAAGACTGCATTCTGATATTTCCTAATCGCCAGTATTTCATTAGCATTTAGTTGCTGACAAGATCTATAGATGTATACTTTTCCAAAATAGCAAACATTTTTTATTTGTGGTGCCGTAGTTCAAGTTTTAGTTATTTTACGATCATATTTTATCATCATTCAGTCTTTGAAACAAACCCGTTGTCTCTGGTGCATCTAAAGTAGAGTCCAGGAGATTTCTTGTGCTTTCTGGCATTTTGCATGAGCTTGCATATTACTACCTTCTGAACTTGGTCAATAAGCCACAGAGGGACACAAAAGCATGTCGGTGCATTTAAATCACTTGCAAAACTTTCTCTTTTCCCTTCTGCACTTTGGCAACTTAAACCATTTTGGTTGCGATCCAAGATGCAGGCTGAAAACTGCTGTGTTTGACACTGACATACGAGTCGGACATCAGTTAGAGCTGAAGGGTTCCCAAGTGTAAACTAGGTCTACAAACAGAAATAAGCATCTTTAATTTTATTCAAGATGAAAAACATAGTCAAGGTCACACTTGCAATATAAATGACTTGAAAAGTAAAGTTTCAGAATAGTACAGATAATATTGTCCCTAATGACCTAAAAATCTGAAAATGCCAGTAGAAGGAATAAAGTCTATTGCTCTCATTTCCGATAATGGGAGTCATACGCTTAATTCCTGCTGTGGTGCTGTGATGTACACCCAGAAATATATATATTGAAGTTGGCACCTGTCTTCCTGAGTCCATGAATTATCCGCTTGCAGTGCTCATCTCTCTGCAGGGTCTATCGTGGACAGTCTTTTTGAATTTAAAATCTTGCTCCAGGGATTAAAGTGTAAAACTGCTATGTGAAATATTAGCTTCAACAACAGTGAGCTTGGGTCATGCATAAATAGTGCATTTATGTAAGGACGTCTCAATACTGTTTTAAGTTTGTAATAGTTTATTTGCTTTTATTATTTTAATTGTAAAGTTCAGGACTGACATTTTTTTAACTTCAGTATTAACATTTATTATTTTAAACAAACAGTAGTAGCTGATAAATGTAATTTTGCAACAGCTAGACCAATATACGACTCAGAATCTGACATGCAATATTTTCTACAAGCTCACTAAGCTCTCTTAGGAATTTATAATTCAGGTGAAGTATTTAAAAGGAAAACTATTTTTCCTTAAAAATGAGTTGGATGAATGATCTGGAAATATTGCAAGGAAGAACAGCTTCAATATCATGGACTAAAAAATATTGCCAGCAATGTTTCCAACTGATTGCAATATAAAGAGTGGTACAATATTCCTAAATCTAATATTAACCTGCAATAGTATCAGTATTTAAGGTTAAAGAGACACTGGATTCAAATTCTACAAGGCAAAAGGACATTAAAGGGATACTAAACATATATTTTGTATTTCATGATTCGGATAGAGCAGGCAAATGTAAGAAACTTTCTAATTTACTCTGATTATCAATTTTTCTTCGTTCTCTTGGTATCTTTATTTGAAAAAGCAGGAATAAAAGCTTTGGCGCTGGCCCATTTTAGATTCAGCACCTGGGTTGCGCTTGCTGATTGGATGGCTAAATGAAGTCACCAATCAACAAGCACTATCCAGGGTACTGAACCAAAATGGTCCGACTTCAAAACTTTCTTTCCTGCTTTTTTAAATAAAGATACAAAGAGAACAAAGAAAATTTGATAAATGTGGGTTTAGTATCCTTTTAAAAGGGACATTAAACTCATAATTTGATTACCCATTTTTTTTTTAATTATGCCTATCAAAAAAAACTTCTTAGATCTATTGAGAGACTTGCATTTTAAGTAAGAAAGAGTTGGTGGTTTTAGCCAATCAGTGCTGAAGCACAACGTTGCATGATCTAGCTGTGAAAAATGCACTGAGATAAGAAGTGGCCTTCAAGGTTTTAGAAATTAGCATATAAGGCTACCCAGATCTAGCTTTCAACAAAAAACAGAACAAAATAAACTTGATAATAAAAGTAAATGGGAATGTTGTTTAAAATTGGATGCCCTATCTGAATCATGAAAGCTTAATTTTGGCAAGACTGTCACTTTAATCTACAAGACAACAAGTTATGAGTAATAAAAAGGAGTAGGGCAAAACAACTGTGCCACCTAATCTAGCAAAACCAACATAGACTAAAGACCTCTCATTTCAAAGAGCAAAACCTCTTAAAACATGTAAAAACATCAGTGGAGGTTCACAATCTTAAATTGCATTCCCATTCTGCTTGTTGGGCTGTGAAAAGGATGACATTTGCTCCTCCTACCACTGTCCCTTCCTGCCTAGTCATGCCCAGCTTAGCCCAGTAAACATCCACAACTCCGCCCACTGCCCCTTCCACCTTAGACTTTCATATGAAGTTCTGCTAGCTAAGTACCTCCCCCAACAAAATAAACTGTGGTCCTACGAACGGTTCTGGATCACATTTATGTGGCTATTGTGAAAATTACAATTAAATTGCTCACTAGACATAAACTGGAATGGACATTGAAACTGTAAATTGACTACTGTATTTCCTGGAATTTTATTTATTTATATGCATATATCTACTTACCATTTATCTTACTGAATTTATATTATTTACTAGTTGCATTTTAAGTTACATATTATTTTACCTGAACTGATTTTTTATAAGTGTAATCATTTTTTATGACCCCTTTCCATATAAAGTTATTTGCATATACATTTGTATTACTTTATTCTGTCATTTTTGACATATTTTAGTCTTTGGTTTTATTGCATACTGCAGTCTCTTAGCAAAAACCACATTATTAACCAATGCAAACATCTGCAAATAATCAAGAAATAAATACACAGAGGCACTATATGAGTCTAATGTTACTATCTATCCTCTTTTATATGAGTAAATTATAATTCAAAACTCATAGCAACAGCATGAGACAAGAGAGACATTAGCATATCTTTGCTAATGAATATGGGTCAAGGGCAATGCAGAATTCTGAACAAGCTGGTAGAAAGTACCCTACAGTGATCTACATGATAGCTTCTCTTGGGGCTGTATCAAAAACTGGTTACAGAAAAAAAAAGTATACTAAACAGAACAAAGTACTGAGAATCTATGCTTGAGACAGCACAATAAAATGAAGAGTGATGTTGCTCAGTTTAAACAAATTTCTTTCTTCTTTCATCCAGTTTAAGGTAACAGATTGACTTAGCTATCTGTGGTCAAATTAATAATATATGTGCCAAAATAAATAAAACATTACAGAAATGAACAATTAAATAAATAAATCATTAAAATATAGTTAAAGGGACAGTCTAGTCAAAATTCATTCAGATCGGGCATGTCATTTTAAACAACTTTCCAATTTACTATTATCATCAAATTTGCTTCTCTTTACTTTTGTATTCTTAGATGAAAGCTAAACCTTGGTAGGCTCATAAGCTAATTTCTAAGCCCTTGAAGACCGCCTCTTATCTGAATGCATTTGACAGTTTTTCACAGCTAGAGGGCGTTTAGTTTATGTGTGCCATATAGATAACATGGTGCTCATGCCCGTGGAGTTACATATGAGAGGGCACTGATTGCCTAAAACGCAAGTCTGTTAAAATAACTGAAATAAGGGGACAGTCTGGAGAGGATTAGATACAAGGTAATCATGGAGGTAAAAAGTATATTAATATTATTATCTATCTTTTTCAACAATAACAATGGAGTAGACTGTCCCTTTAATGTTCAACCATAAGAACTAACCAAAAGCAAACAAAAAGTTGGGCTATAGTATTTTTTACTGATGAAAAAAGAATCAGGTTTAAAGAGAGCAAGGTTTAATTTAAATACAGGGTTATGTTCTGATGGCTTTTGGTAAAAGGGGTATGGCTCTGAAAACTTTTGGGCCAGATTACAAGTGGCGCACTAACAGTTGCACGTGAGCAAAAAGGGGTTTATCGCTGGTGTTTTGCACGCGTGGGGGTTAACACTCGTATTACAAGTTGAAAGTAAACGTGAACGCAATCGTGATTTACACTAGAATGATTACCACGTCCTCAGAGCTGTGTTTAACTGTTTTTCAAAACAAAGTGTCACAAAACACATAAAAAATACATCACAAAGTACAGTTACGCTCATAATATCACTATCTGCTAAAAATTATTAAAAACTTTACCCGCGTTGGGTTAACGGGTGAAAACTTTTTACTTTCAGCGTAATACGAGCGCTTCCCGACATGCACAAAAAGTTTACTTCTAGCGGAGTTAGCGTGCAAGCGGGTGCGTTAAATACCGTTCCACTTGTAATATGGCCCTTTGTCATTTAAAAGAAGTGATTTACAAAGAAGCCATTTTTATCATACTCCTGGTGTCAAACCAGGCATGGGTCTGCAGACAAGGCTAGCCATGGTCATTATGTTTGTTTTCAGTTGTTATCTCCTAAAGAAAGCCAGAGAGTTACATGTAGCATGGTTAGCCTTGATAAATCTTCAGTGTGTTTTTCAGTTTTGAGAATTAGAAAAATCCAAATTTTTAGAGCTAATTTAAAAAGATAGAAAGGTCAAAATCGAAATTTGTAAGTGTGAAATCCTGAAATGAAAGATAAATAATAAAGGCACATTTGAGTTAGATATTCCTATGATGAAGGTGCCTGTAAAGTTCTAATATGACAGAATTTACTGAGTGGGCTAAAGAAAAAAAAGCATTTTCAGTACCATATTACATGTACACTTATGTACATAGGAACAGATAGCTTTGTAAATGTCTATACATTGCAATATGTTGTACTTTATCTCATGGGAAATAAACTGAAAAAAGTTATTTTGTACGATCTACTAAAAAAAAATAAAAAAAAATCCAAAGATGTTTTTTTAAGAATGTTTGACTGTCTTAAATGAAAGAGCATTTTACATGCTAAAGATTTTCTGCAAGTATCATCAATAGATCAGGAACTGTCACACTTCTTATGGATTGGTATGACAGAAAATTAGAGGTTTAAATGTTATAAAATATATTAATATAACAATGTTGTCTGTGCAAAGCTGGGGAATGGTTAGTAAAGGCGTTATCTATCTGTTTAAACAATAACAATTTTGGTTTAGACTGTCCCTTTAAACAGCCCCTGTTTTTGTGTGGAAAATGTGTTATGTTTCACACTCTCTGGAGAGGATAAATAGCAAATTCTGTAACCTCGGTTTCAAAAATTCAGCAAATTCCCTAAATCTGTTTTTTAATTTCCAGAATCCAGAATTTTATTTTTGGGCTCTTTAGGGAGTGTGGGAAATTAAATGTTTTACACAAAAGGAGTTTAATGTCTTTTTAAGTTCATGCAGTTAATGGAAAAAGCGGTGCAGTATCTTCTAAATAATAAGGTTAATATACGTTGGCGTTGCATTGCAGTAGATAATAATTAGTTCCTCCACGTTAATTGATCTTAGCATTTATGACAACACATTTAATAAGATTTATCATTAAGAACAAAAACCATTACAGGATGATTATAGAGGAGCAGTCATAGACAAATGAGTTCACTGACACTCATATATTCGTCCATAACAGTCTTTTTCTAGCTGATCCTTGTTGGATATCCAATTATAATACTATAAATATTATATTATGTTATATCATAAGCCAGAGGTGCCCATACTTTAGTGAAATAAGGGTCTACATTATTGTAACATGTTTCAGTGTAATCTACTTATACTAAGCAGAGATAAATCTGAGCTAGTGCTGAATCACCCTTTTTAAGTCAAGCCTCTATATTTGCACATTTTTAAATTCCTTTTCAACTTTCATACTATCACTATTGGCTGAGAGGGAAACTGAAAATCACACAATTGTCCTGTAAATTACTTGCCGGCACTTCAAAATCAGGCAAACCTGCCAATTCGGGTCAAAACTCGCCTCATAATCAGTAAGCAGTATTCAAAATCAGGCAAACCTGCCAATTCGGGTCAAAACTCGCCTCATAATCAGTAAGCAGTATTCAAAATCAGGCAAACCTGCCAATTCGGGTCAAAACTCGCCTCATAATCAGTAAGCAGTATTCAAAATCAGGCAAACCTGCCAATTCGGGTCAAAACTCCGCCTCATAATCAGTAAGCAGTATTCAAAATCAGGCAAACCTGCCAATTCGGGTCAAAACTCGCCTCATAATCAGTAAGCAGTATTCAAAATCAGGCAAACCTGCCAATTCGGGTCAAAACTCGCCTCATAATCAGTAAGCAGTATTCAAAATCAGGCAAACCTGCCAATTCGGGTCAAAACTCGCCTCATAATCAGTAAGCAGTATTCAAAATCAGGCAAACCTGCCAATTCGGGTCAAAACTCGCCTCATAATCAGTAAGCAGTATTCAAAATCAGGCAAACCTGCCAATTCGGGTCAAAACTCGCCTCATAATCAGTAAGCAGTATTCAAAATCAAGTCTCTCTAGATAGACTAGATAAAGGGGCCCATTTATCAAGCTCCGAATGGAGCTTGTGGGCCCGTGTTTCTGGCGAGTCTTCAGACTCACCAGAAACAGCAGTTATGAAGCAGAGATCACAAAGACCGCTGCTCCATAACACTGTCCGCCTGCCCTGATGAGGCGGACAGTAATCGCCGGAATTCAACATGATCAAGTACGATCGGGTTGATTAACACCCCCTGCTGGTGGTCGATTGGCCGCGAGTCAGCAGGGGGCGGCGTTGCACCAGCAACTCTTGTGAGCTGCTGGTGCAATGCTGAATACGGAGAGCGTATTCAGCGAGGTCTTGCGGACCTGATCCGCACTGTCGGATCAGGTCCGTAAGACCTTTGATAAATAGGCCCCAAGGTCTAGATAGGAATTAGAGTTTTAGGGAGGTACCATTGTCTTCTTGTCACCCATGGGTCATCCAATATTTTTATGGAAAGTAGCTGGCAACAGTATAGGTGAATGTTTCAGAAAATGTGTTAAAACAAAGAACCATATTTCTTCATTCATAACAAATGCCTCATTTGTAAAATAATAAATTAAAAAAAATCATCATTAACTATTCAAATATTGATGTGATTTTCACATACCTTAGTATAAGCCTAAAAGAACAAGCATTTAAATATAATGCTTAAAATTTACATTCAATACCTGAATGATAAAATGTAGAATTAATGTCCAGTGGATTTTTTTATTTCTACCATTTAAATCTGATTAATTAGAAATCCACCCATGAGCATCTCATTGAGTGAAAGAGATGGCAAATGCAACTTACTGGCTTCATTAAAGGGACAGTCTCTACACCAGAATTGTTATTGTTTAAAAAGATAGATAATCCCTTTATTACCCATTCCCAAGTTTTGCATAACCAACACAGTTATATTAATACACTTTTTACCTCTGTGATTACCTTGTATCTAAGCATCTGCAGACTGCACCCTTATCTCAGTGATTTTGACTGACATGCAGTTTAGCCAATCAGTGCTGACTCCTAAATAACTCCATGGGAGTGAGCACAATGTTATCTATATGACACACATGAACTAGTACTATCTAACTGTAAAAAACTTTCAAAACACTCTGAGCTAAGAGGCGGTTTTAAGCGGTTTAGAAAACAGTTTGAGCCTACCTAGGTTTAGCTTTTGAAAAATACCACCAAGGGAACAAAGCAAATTTAATGATAAAAGTCAATTGGAAAGTTGTTTAAAATTGCATGCTCTATCTGAATCATGAAAGTTTAATTTTGACTAGACTGTCCCTTTAAATGTCTAGACTTTTAATCAAGAGGATGTGCAGTACAACATATAATATATCACCCCCCTTGTTCCTTATAGAAGCATGTGGCCATTCATTGGAAAGTAAAGAATCTATCTATCTATCTATCTATCTATCTATCTATTGGGTTCTTGTAAAGCGCGGCTATTCACCCGTAAGGATCTCAACAAGGCGATGAGAGTTGCAGTTCAGTCGATGAGCCAGGTCTTGAGGTCCTTTCTGAACTTAGTTAGGGTGGTAGCTTGTCTGAGGTGCAGCGGGAGGGTGTTTCAAGTCTTGGCTGCCAGGTGAGAGAAGGATCTGCCTCCCGCTGTGGTTTTCCTGATGCGGGGAATGACAGCGAGGGCTTGGTAAGCCGATCAAAGTTGTCTGGTAGGGGTGTAAAAGGTAACGCGGTGGTTCAAGTATTCAGGACCGATGTTGTGGAGGGCCTTGAATGCGTGGGTGAGAAGCTTGAAGGTTATTCTTTTGTTGATGGGGAGCCAGTGCGTGGGTGAGAAACTTGAAGGTTATTCTTTTGTTGATGGGAACCCCTCAAGATGTCATGTGGTCAGTATGAAAATTACAGTTATTCAATCTGTTAGACACCAGTTTTAGAGTTATACAAATGGGAAGCTTAAACAGTATACCATGTGACCACATACTTACTCTTAACATATATGAGCAGTGGTCAATTACCCTAGATTGCAATTTCTTATCCGAATAAGCACGAGGTTTAGAATAAATTAACGGGGTGACTGCAACATTGTCTCTTTCTCATCAAAACTGAAATCCATTTATCCACGTGATCCCTAATGTGAGAGAGGTGACTCCTTTGTCATGTAAGGGACAACATAATTCTCTAGATGTCATACTGTTGATATATACATTTTAATTACATATCAGTAGGTAATAGCAATTAAAATAAGACAGCTGCTCGAACTATGTATAAATATATATATATATATGCACACATATACACTCACACATGTACATCATTTAAAAGCATCCAAACAAGACTTTGCAAAGTCTCACCTCTTACTTGTGACATGTGCCCGCTCTACTCTTTATCCAAATATATATATATTGCTTGTATTTGTTTAAAGATTTGGTATTAGTTTGCTAAATGAGTAACACATTTTAACTAATTTTGCCTGAAATTAACTAAAAATAATTCATTCAGTAACTAAAAAAAAATTTAAAAAAAATGAATTAATGCCAAAGCGGTTCATTCATTCATTTAGTCCCCCCTATCCAGAAAATGGAGAAACCAAATGGACACGTTTTATTTTACTTAATTAGTTTGTTTTGTTAATGAATTAATTTGGGACAAAATTAGTTCACATTTGTTATTCATTTCACAAACTAATAATGAAAACAATGTTTGCACATTTCTAATTATTATTAGATTAATGGCATTTTATCTTTGTTGCGCCAGATTGCTCATGCTACTGCCCATGCTTAGTAATCTTGAAAAGCAGCGTTACATAAACATCAATTTCATCTTTTTTACACATTTTTTTGGGCTAGTTTTTTCACACTAATCCTTTAGAATTATCTTTCTGCGCACACTTTTAATACCACGCGTTCTGCTCCGGAGCTGCCGCAGCTTGCACTGTCTGTGTTGTAGCTTGCAGCTGGCTGTGACATTTTGCCCCAGGACTCTCAGTACTATCAGTCACAGAAACACTGATTTTACCATCCTTCTCAAATAAATATATATCTTCGGAATGAAGTCTCCTGTTATGAATGGAGGTTTCTTTTAATAAATTTGCATACAAAGTGATGCCTCATTAATTTAAACTTGTGAGAAATTAGTCCTTTTAATAAAGATGATAGGATTGAAGGGATTCGTTAGCTACATATGCATCATGGCGGTTCTGCAGCACAGTCCTGCCAGCATAAATTAAACACTATTCCAGTGACAATGTGAAATGCTAATCTGCATCTGAACACAGTCATTTACAATCTGGCCAGATCATCTTCTTGGAAAAAAATACCACTTCAATTTTGTTCTGCAAGGGCAATTACAAAAGTGACCAAGTAAAATAATCTGGAGTAGTAATGGATGGCAGCCAAATTGGATGCAGTCAGTTAAATAAAAGGTGTTAACAGGAACTATGGACACAATTCTATTGTGCATTTAACATAAGTAAAAAAAATTGCTAAAAATATTTATCAAGATAATCTGACTGTGCACCCAGACCGGAATTGGACCACATTATTTTGTATATCTTTCTAAAGGAGGGAAGTTTAATATCAACTGTGTTCTGTAGTTTAACATGCATGATTAATAGTATTCAGATCATTCTTTTTAAGAACAAAAAATGCACAATGGCAGCCTATGGGTTACATTTTTATTTTGAATACAGAATAGACTATGTAGACTTTATATTCTCTTTATCTCTTAGGAACACTGATAATGTTCTCAAACATGATCTTTAAACATTATTCCCACCGGAACTATTTGCACTAAGCTAACTTAATTAGGTTGAAAGAATTCTGTTTTAGAAATGCTTCCCTAATCACAGTATTATTTTTTGGAAAATGGCATAGTCAACACAAGTTTAAGAAAGGAACAGAAGTTCTGTGTTTCTCAATGGAAACCCATCTAATCAAGGGATAAGTGACATAAGAATGGATACAGACAGTCAATGAGGAAGCAGTATGCTGCATTGTAGATATGATTTTGCAGCAGTTTTCCTCTCCAGCTGCTATAAAGTATAGAATTGTATGCTGGGTCCATATCTGACAATTGTTATAAAGAAACTGATAGCACCCAGCCAAAATATGGCAGCTTAGATAGGCAGAGGTTTAATCTATAATAAGACCATGAAGCTAATTACAACATAGTACAAGAATGATGCTGTCAACTATTTTTATTTTATGTTACATTAGGTTTAGTGATTGGGGCTGTGGCTTAGCCTAGAATTAGGTTTACGTCTAGGGGTAGAAATTGGATTTCGGGTTAGAGCTAGGTTAGTGCCTAGGACTTGCATGTGGGTTAGATTTAGTGTCAGGCATTGAGGATGGGGTTTAAGATAGAGTTGGGTTTATAGATTATAGTTAGGTAAAGAGAATTTTTTTGGGGGATGGGGCAGATATTGCTGTGTTAAAAAACAAATTTTTTTTGTACAAAAAATCTTTTATTTTATTTTTCCTTATGGGTGCCCACCAACAGATCCGCGGGAATTTTAAAAAATAGTTAATGAGCTCCAATTGATTAAACCTTTTTATACAATATTTTATTGTTTAAATAATGCTCTTTAATATATATGAAAGAAAAGTCTGGAGTTTAATTTCCATTTAACAGAATTTTCTGATGTAACTATATGAAGCAATTGTGGGTCCTCATGTCTCAAATACTTAAAAAAGGAGGGAAAATCAAATAAAAATATGTCTTTCTTATGACAATGTATGGTATATATCTACCTTGAGTTCCTGCTACACAATCTCAGCCTCTTAAATTGTATCTGCTGTCCTTTGTTGTGGCATTATACTGTAGTAGTCATATTTCAAAAGTTTACTAAGACATCGCCAAACAAACAGCGTGACAACAACAGCATTCGATCTGTTGGCATGAACATCTAAGTAGTCTAACTGGTAAGATTCAATAAATATTTTTTAAACTTATTTCCCAAGGAAATAAATAGCACCCAACACAGCATCTAAAAAAATTGCAGAATTTATAAACATTTGTAGCTGCTCATTATCATCCCCAATGGATAAGGGAAAAAAGGCTCCCTCTATAAAACAATCCAGTCGACGATGTGCACGAAATAAAACTTGAAAAAAAGAAAGAAATTAAAAAAAGAAGACAATCATGTCAGCTTTGAAATAGCGAGACATAACCATGAGTTGAAATACTTCACGGGGCAAAGCTGGACCAAAATCTGCATAATATACATTATTATTTACATAGATATGTTTTAATGTTTAAGCTGTCTCTGTTTGAATATTTATTAGGGAAATTAAATATTAAAAGATGTCTATGTAAATAATAATGTATATACTGAAAAAAATTGCAATTTATATCCTGAAAAAAATATTAATGTCAAATCTGAGTAAAAAAAATATTAATGTGAAATCTGAGTATGTACATATGCCTTTCAGAGCCAATTGAGACAAAGTTAAGCTTTGTAATTTAAATTGTGCAATGTGTAACATTTAAAATATAAGTAAATGTCCCGTAAAGAAAAAGAAGGTAATGAGTTTTTTTAGGGTTGGGCCTAAGGTGTATAAAGGAAGGCACACAGGTGCAACACAGCCCTGATGAGGCCCCAGTTTGATGAATACGAAGGGGTGAAACGTACCTGGCGTTGGCTTGTTTAAAGATCTTGTTAACACTATTTGTGGCATGGTGATACATCCATCATCCTACTGCTGAGCCGAGGACCTCAGCTACAAGTTAAATCTGGGCATATTAATTTTCTAAACAGCCAAGCTAAAGTGGAATACTCATGTGCCATTACGGCTCTGAATGTTAAGAGAGCATGACAAGGAACTGTGATAAGGCTCATTGCAAAGTTTGGATAAATATTGTGTTTTCTTAAAAACATATGGATGGACAATACTTAAACATAACATTTGGATGATGAACGGTCTATGTTTGCAATAGCGGAATCTATTAAATGAATATGTAACATGGACTACCTAACGTGCACGCTGAATAGTGTTACAAGGTCTTAAAGGGACACACTAGAAGTTGTATGCTTAGTTACTAGCTTTCAATAGTATTGTTGGGAACTATCTAGATGAAACATTGGTGTAACATTAATATACAAAATTACTATATACTTAAATGTTGTTTTTTGCAAAGTTACCTGAGTGGCAAGTAAATTTAAAAAGTCTTCTATGCCTATATGCATTACAAATAATCAACCAGATAGAAGCAATACTCTACATGCACTAATATGTGTTACTGGCAGCCAAGGAGGTTGGGGAAAAAAACTGTTTTAAATAGATATAAAGCAGAATATGTTATTGTTGTAATAAAAAAGCAATAAACAGTGGGTTATACTTCATAGAAATCATTGCAATGTGTATTTTTTATCATTTTAAAAAAATTTACCTTTTATTTATTTCTTTTTATTTTAACTTAATTTTGACAGGGTTCAACACTTCCTGTTATTATCCCACAAGGGGTGGGGTCTCTACAGGAAGGCATATATAGCTTGATATTATCTTCTTCTAGAGCAACTTGAAATTGATTTCTGTATCATTGAAATAACACTCCCTTATCTTACAATAGGCAGTGGCTACACTGAAGTGCTCATTTAAGTATGTTGTTTGCTGTTTTTAATGCATTATTTTTCTTTTTATGTTTAGTTTGACACACAGTCTCATATCCCTTTCAGAGGGAATCATGGAAGTTTTCATAAACCACTACTGCATGTGTGCTACTAGCAGGGTCAATCAGTGCTGTGTATATTACTGGCAACTGAAAAGTCATATTTTTTTTTGTGTTACTGGCAGCCAACGGGATAGAAGCAATACTCCATTGTGAAACATATATATGTTGTGGTCAAGGGTGGGGGCCTAAGGTAGAGTATTTTGGAGGGGCCATTGTGTGGCCCCCCCGCTAGCACACACGTCCAATCAAATACTGGCTGTCCAGTATTTTTTTTGTAGGACACACAGGACCCTTACATGCAGATATTTGCCAATTACAAACATTTACATGAACTGTTTTACAAGCATGTTTCCTATGTGTTTTCCATGTTGCTAGTGATTTTCCTTTGATGTGCAAGATATCATGTACTGGGCACCCCATGCACCTATTGCTGTAAATGCCAGGAACAACCACTAAGGAAACACTGGCAAATATAGCTGGAGCAATGCTCAATTAATTTCACGCATTATTTTGCCTTTACAGAGGCCCCTCTGCAACCAAATGAGAGACCACAAATCTACGCTAATGAAGAGTGAGCAGGTTAATAAGTATGAAGTAAAGGTTCATCATTTTCAATAATAAAATGCTTTAATGTGCTAGAGCATTTTTATTATTGCTTCAACAGACCTAAAGGTTTGGCCCAGGCAAAACACTTAAACAAATAGTTAAAGTTATCAACACGTTTTGACTCCAGAGCAGAACACAGACAGTGTATGGTGGCTATGCACATATGCCACCTCAACTGGCTTAGTGACTATGTTCAAGCCAGGACCAATTGCTGATTTTAGCTGTTTGTTTAAGCCATTTGAGGGGTTAATTATACAGTAATAGGAAAATAATAAAATGTTCTAAGACATTATAGCATGTTATTATTGCTCTTTATGTCCCTTCAAGGTTGTCAACCATAAGGAACCTTTCAGAGAGAAATATTAAAAAATACCCCTTTATTAAACATTGAAGCTAAAAACAATTGGATGTTTACACCATGCAGTTTAATTTAAAACATATACGGCTAGATTTAGAGTTTTGTCGGTAAGGACCCGCGTATCTAACGCTGGCTTTTTTCTGGCCGCACCTTTAAAATAACTGGTATTGAGAGTCCACAGAATGGCTGCGTTAGGCTCCAAAAAAGGAGCGTAGAGCATATTTAACGCAACTTCAACTCTCGATACCAGAGTTGCTTACGGACGCGGTCAGCCTCAAAAACGTGCTCGTGCACGATTCCCCCATAGGAAACAATGGGGCTGTTTGAGCTGAAAAAAAACCTAACACCTGCAAAAAAGCCGCGTTCAGCTCCTAACGCAGCCCCATTGTTTGCTATGGGGAAACACTTCCTACGTCTGCACCTAACACTCTAACATGTACCCCGAGTCTAAACACCCCTAACCTTACACTTATTAACCCCTATTCTGCCGCCCCCACTATCGCTGACCCCTGCATATTATTATTAACCCCTAATCTGCCGCTCCGTAAACCGTCGCTACTTACATTATCCCTATGTACCCCTAATCTGCTGCCCCTAACACCGCCGACCCCAATATTATATTTATTAACCCCTAATCTGCCCCCCACAACGTCGCCTCCACCTGCCTACACTTATTAACCCCTAATCTGCGGAACGGACCGCACCGCTATTATTATAAAGTTATTAACCCCTAACCCGCCTCACTAACCCTATAATAAATAGTATTAACCCCTAATCTGCCCTACCTAACATCGCCGACACCTAACTTCAATTATTAACCCCTAATCTGCCGACTGGAGCTCACCGCTATTCTAATAAATGTATTAACCCCTAAAGCTAAGTCTAACCCTAACACTAACACCCCCCTAATTTAAATATAATTTTAATCTAACAAAATTAATTAACTCTTATTAAATAAATTATTCCTATTTAAATCTAAATACTTACCTGTAAAATAAATCCTAATATAGCTACAATATAAATTATAATTATATTATAGCTATTTTAGGATTAATATTTATTTTACAGGTAACTTTGTATTTATTTTAACCAGGTACAATAGCTATTAAATAGTTAAGAACTATTTAATAGCTAAAATAGTTAAAATAATTACAAATTTACCTGTAAAATAAATCCTAACCTAAGTTAGAATTAAACCTAACACTACACTATCAATAAATAAATTAAATAAAATACCTACAATTACCTACAATTAAACCTAACACTACACTATCAATAAATTAATTAAATACAATTCCTACAAATAAATACAATGAAATAAACTAACTAAAGTACAAAAAATAAAAAAGAACTAAGTTACAAAAAATAAAAAAATATTTACAAACATTAGTAATATATTACAACAATTTTAAACTAATTACACCTACTCTAAGCCCCCTAATAAAATAACAAAGCCCCCCAAAATAAAAAAATGCCCTACCCTATTCTAAATTACTAAAGTTCAAAGCTCTTTTACCTTACCAGCCCTGAACAGGTGCGTCTCCACCCAGCCGAGCCAAATTCTTCATCCAAGCGAAGCAAGAAGAGGTCCTCCACCCGGTAGAAGTCTTCATCCAAGCGGGGCAGAAGAGGTCTTCCATCCGATTGAAGTCTTCATCCAAGAGGCATCTTCTATCGTCATCCATCCGGAGCGCATCCTGAAGACCTCCAACGCGGAACATCCATCCTGGCCGACGACTGAACGACGAATGACGGTTCCTTTAAATTACGTCATCCAAGATGGCGTCCCTCAAATTCCGATTGGCTGATAGGATTCTATCAGCCAATCGGAATTAAGGTAGGAATATTCTGATTGGCTGATGGAATCAGCCAATCAGAATCAAGTTCAATCCGATTGGCTGATCCAATCAGCCAATCAGATTGAGCTCACATTCTATTGGCTGATTGGATCAGCCAATCGGAATGAACTTGTATGTTTGTATGTTTTTTTTTTACAGGCAAAAGAGCTGAACTTCTTGGGGCATGCCCCGCAAAGGGCCCTGTTCAGGGCTGGTAAGGTAAAAGAGCTTTGAACTTTAGTAATTTAGAATAGGGTAGGGCATTTTTTTATTTTGGGGGTCTTTGTTATTTTATTAGGGGTCTTAGAGTAGGTGTAATTAGTTTAAAATTGTTGTAATATATTTCTAATGTTTGTAAATATTTTTTTATTTTTTGTAACTTAGTTCTTTTTTATTTTTTGTACTTTAGTTAGTTCATTTCATTGTATTTATTTGTAGGAATTGTATTTAATTTATTTATTGATAGTGTAGTGTTAGGTTTAATTGTAGGTATTTTATTTAATTTATTTATTGATAGTATAGTGTTAGGTTTAATTGTAACTTAGGTTAGGATTTATTTTACAGGTAAATTTGTAATTATTTTAACTATTTTAGCTATTAAATAGTTCTTAACTATTTAATAGCTATTGTACCTGGTTAAAATAAATACAAAGTTACCTGTAAAATAAATATAAATCCTAAAATAGCTATAATATAATTATAATTTATATTGTAGCTATATTAGGATTTATTTTACAGGTAAGTATTTAGCTTTAAATAGGAATAATTTATTTAATAAGATTTAATTAATTTCGTTAGATTTAAATTATATTTAACTTAGGGGGGTGTTAGTGTTAGAGTTAGACTTAGCTTTAGGGGTTAATACATTTATTAGAATAGCGGTGATCTCCGGTCAGCAAATTAGGGGTTAATGTTTGAAGTTAGGTGTCGGCGATGTTAGGGAGGGCAGATTAGGGGTTAATACTATTAATTATAGGGTTAGTGAGGCGGATTAGGGGTTAATAACTTTATTATAATAGCGGTGCAGTCCGGTCGGCAGATTAGGGGTTAATAAGTGTAGGCAGGTGGAGGCGACGTTGAGTGTGGCAGATTAGGGGTTAATACATATAATATAGGAGTTGGCGGTGTTAGGGGCAGCAGATTAGGGGTACATAGCTATAATGTAGGTGGCAGCGCTTTGCGGTCGGCAGATTAGGGGTTAATTATTGTAGGTAGCTGGCGGCGACGTTGTGGGGGGCAGGTTAGGGGTTAATAAATATAATACAGGGGTCGGCGGTGTTAGGGGCAGCAGATTAGGGGTACATAAGTATAACGTAGGTGTCGGTCAGCAGATTAGGGGTTAAAAAAATTTAATCGAGTGGCGGCGATGTGGGGGGACCTCGGTTTAGGGGTACATAGGTAGTTTATGGGTGTTAGTGTACTTTAGAGCACAGTAGTTAAGAGCTTTATGAACCGGCGTTAGCCCAGAAAGCTCTTAACTACTGACTTTTTTCTGCGGCTGGAGTTTTGTCGTTAGATTTCTAACGCTCACTTCAGACACGACTCTAAATACCGGAGTTAGAAAGATCCCATTGAAAAGATAGGATACGCAAATGACGTAAGGGGATCTGCGGTATGGAAAAGTCGCGGCTGAAAAGTGAGCGTTAGACCCTTTTTTGACTGACTCCAAATACCGGCGGTAGCCTAAAACCAGCGTTAGGAGCCTCTAACGCTGGTTTTGACGGCTACCGCTAAACTCCAAATCTAGGCCATAGATAATTCCTAGAAGTATGCAAAATTGAGCATGCATTGAGATTATGGTCCAGATAGTGACAATTAAAAGTAACTAATGTAGGGGGAGGTGTGTCCAGTTGGTGGTCATGAACGGTAGCAATATCTGAGGCTCCTAGTGTGATCTGCCTAAATATGCGAATTATCGTAGCTGTTCTGCAACATCCACTGACTCTAACCTCATCTATGAGTAGATTGTGTTCTGCTACATTGAACCAGATCAAATTTGCAAAGTGTGTGAACGCTAGACCCAGATCTGGACTGTTAGAACCTTGGGTGGAGGACTTCCATAAGGATTCTACCCCCCGCTGTGAATCGGGTAAAGCAGTCTTATATAGGCTGTCTACTTCATGTTCAAAGTGACCCAACTATCCTGACACAGTAGACTTATAAAGATTCATAGCTATTAAAGTAGTTCTATCTACACTCTGTTATTTATAATGGAGTTCCTAGATAGATGGGAACACAAGATTGCAACTCATTCACAGCCACCACCAGAGTTTATTGGAAGACCTAAGCAATCTTCTCCTACTACTGCGACTCTCTGATGGTGCACAACACGCTACTGCAGATCAGTCAAGAAAGAATTATGTCTGCAATCTACACCTGATATGTTAGAACCGGCAAGCACATAAAGACGCTCCACCACTGCGTTCAGATGTATTATGAGTGCCATGCTATTACGGAATCCCTATTTACTTGTGATCTGGAGCCATCTATTATGCAAGTGCATGTATTAGAACCTGAAAAGAGAGTGATGGCCCGGCCTGACCTAATGGAGTCAGCAGATTCCCTTTTCGACACACTAATGGCAATGGCGGTCGATTATGAAAATCGTAGCCAGGGCCATGCTGGATCTGCTGCGCTGGAATCTTTTGGTCAGACTGGTGAAGACAATGATCCCTATACACTCCCAATTTCAGGTAGTGCCGGTGATGTAGCTAGTAGTAAGCTCTGCTTGGCTCCCAACTTGGGGTATGTGAAAACAGGTCGATCTTTAGAGGCCTATGGATGGGACTGGCAACCTTATTACATAGAGTATTATTCCCCAGAGGGATTCCCTTAGAACTGTTGTCTTGGAGTGGGATAAATGTGATAAATGTGATTTGAGTACCAAGACTATTCCCCATGCTACATTGCTGACAAAGCTGAGCTAGAGAGACACTTCAATATCATTAATAGTGACTAATGGCAAACTTGTTAGGGGTTTGCCATTAGTCACTATTAATGATGACGTCTGAGGGGTGTGTGGAGGTACTGGTTTTTAAATAGGTTATCAATTGTATATATAGAGCAAGTATTTTTTACTTTTTCTTACAGCCTGATGAAACGACATTTGTATTGGCTGAGAAACGCGTTGCTGGATTTGCAGTGGGTTTAAATAAACTGAAACTATTTATAATAATACTTGCTCTGTTTTTTAATTGTTCCTTTTGATTATTTGGACATTTGTCCTTTGACCCCGCTACACCGGTGCAAAACACTTCCGAACACCGGGGTTCTGATTACCCTTCGAGGAAATTCCCGTGGTGGTGATTTGTGCTCCGATTCACGTGATCTGAGACTGGCATGTGAGAGATCCTGCTGAGAGTCTTTCGGTGACTTATTTGGTCCTGTACTGTCTAGTGAGGCACTCCGGATGTGCCGCCCAGCTTATAATACTAGAAGAACATCTGAATGTCCTATAATACTATAAGAACGTCTACATCAGAGATGAAGTGGTATTTCCTAGAGGTATTGGAGGATGTAATGGGTGGTTAGAATAAATTTACTAATTCAAAGTTGGCATTCAGACCTTTAGGGTAAATACAATCGAGTTGGAAAATCCATTTTGATTCTATCCTGAGGATTCTTTGTTCAGTATCACCCCCTCTCCAATCTCTTGGTACTTTGCAAATGCCCATATATTTGAAACTGGCATCGCTACCGTGATGTTTATCTTTGAAATGTTTCTAAATGGGTAAATCGATTTTCTCCCATTTGATTTGGAGGAGGTGCTGCCTAATCCTGTCCCTCAATTGGCGTATGGTCTGACCAACATATTGTAGTCCACAAACACATTCTATCAGTAATATATCGTGTTTATATGTGCACCGGATGATGTCTTTGACTTTAAATATCTCATTATTAATATTGGATTTGAAGGTGTCTGTTTTTTTGCCATGTTTACAGGCCTTACAGAGATGGCACGGAAAGAAACCTTTAAGCCTATTGCCCATAATATCTACTATTTGAGTGTTTTTTTAGTTTGTATACTAGGGGCTAGGATCATTTTAAGATTTCTGGCTCTGCGATAGATGAATTGAGATCTATCAATTAGATGTTCCCCTATAACATCATCATGTTTTAATAGATGCCAGTGTCTTTTAGTGATATTTTCTATAGTGCCTTTTTTCTCATATTGCGTGATAAACGGTATGTCTAGTTCACTATTTTGTACTTTGTCTCTCTTTGTTTTATAGCTCAGCATAAATTTTCTATCCATACCGCCAACTTCTTCAATGGTTTTATCTATCGATTCTTCATTATATCCTCTTTCTAAGAATCTCTTCTTGAGGATGAGGGATTGTGTAGACCAAGTAGTCTCATTTGAGCAATTCTTCCTAACCCACATAAGTTGTCCTTTTGGAATGTTCGTAATCCATCTGTTAAGATGACAACGTGTATGATGTATATAATTATTACATTCAACATCTTTAAAATATGTTGCTGTCTCGAAAACTCAATTTTTTATTTGTATATCAAGATCTAAAAAGTTATTATATCTTTTATATAGGACCAGGTCCGCGCTCGCCGGGCAAGACTCCCAAAAAATGGATTTGGCACGAACCCGGTCCCCATAGCTGTACTGCAAAGTTTTCTATAGAATTTGCTTTCACTACTAAAGTAATTGTGATTTAGAATATATTGTATGCCTTTCAAAATTAACGCCTAGATTTAGAGTTTTGCATTAGCCATCAAAACCAGCGTTAGGGGCTACTAACGCTGGTTTTGGGCTACCGCTGGTATTTAGAGTGGTGTAGGTAAGGGTCTAATGCTCACTTTCCAGCCACGACTTTTCCATACCGCAGATCCCCCTACGCCACTTGCGTATCCTATCTTTTCAATGGGATCTTTCTAACGCCGGTATTTAGAGTCTTGGCTGGAGTGAGAGTTAGAACCCTAACGACAAAACTTCAGCCGCAGAGAAAAGCCAGGAGTTAAGAGCTTTTTGGGCTAACGCCGGTTCATAAAGCTCTTAACTACTGTGCTCAAAAGTACACTAACACCCATAAACTATCTATGTACCCCTAAAGCGAGGCCCCCCCACATCGCCGCCACTCTATTAAATTTTTTTAACCCCTAATCTGCCGACCGCACACCACCGCCACCTACATTATCCCTATGTACCCCTAATCTGCTGCCCCTAACACCGCCGACCCCTACATAATATTTATTAACCCCTAATCTGCCCCCCCCCAACGTCGCCGCCACCTACCTACAATTATTAACCCCTAATCTGCCGACCGGACCTCACCGCTACTATAATAAAGTTATTAACCCATAATCCGCCTCACTCCCGCCTAAATAACCCTAAAATAAATAGTATTAACCCCTAATCTGCCCTCCCTAACATCACAGACACCTAACTTCAAGTATTAACCCCTAATCTGCCGACCGCACCTCACCGCTACTCTAATAAATGTATTAACCCCTAAAGCTAAGTCTAACCCTAACAGTAACACGCCCCTAAGTTAAATATAATTTTTATCTAACGAAATAAATTAACTCTTATTAAATTAATTATTCCTATTTAAAGCTAAATACTTACCTGTAAAATAAACCCTAATATAGCTACAATATAACTAATAATTACATTGTAGCTATTTTAGGATTAATATTTATTTTACAGGCAACTTTGTATTTATTTTAACCAGGTACAATAGCTATTAAATAGTTAATAACTATTTAATAGCTACCTAGTTAAAATAATTACAAAATTACCTGTAAAATAAATCCTAACCTAAGTTACAATTAAACCTAACACTACACTATCAATAAATTAATTAAATAAAATACTTACAAATATCTACAATTAAACCTAACACTATATTATCAATAAATTAATTAAATAAAATACCTACAAATAAATACAATTAAATAAACTAACTAAAGTACAAAAAAAAAGAACTAAGTTACAAAAAATAAAAAAATAATTTACAAACATTATAAAAATATTACAACAATTTTAAGCTAATTACACCTACTCAAAGCCCCCTAATAAAATAACAAAGCCCCAAAATAAAAAAATGCCCTACCCTATTCTAAAATAATAATAGAAAAGCTCTTTTACCTTACCAGCCCTTAAAAGGGCCTTTTGCGGGGCATGCCCCAAAGAATTCTGCTCTTTTGCCTGTAAAAAAAACCATACAATACCCCCCCAACATTACAACCCACCACCCACATACCCCTAATCTAACCCAAACCCCCCTTAAATAAACCTAACACTAAGCCCCTGAAGATCTTCCTACCTTGTCTTCACCACGCCGGGTATCACCGATCCGTCCAGAGGAGGCTCCGAAGTCTTCATCCAAGCCCAAGCGGGGGCTGATGATGTCCATCATCGGGCTGAAGAGGTCCATCATCCGGCTGAAGTCTTGATCCAAGCGCGGGCTGAAGAGATCCATCATCTGGCTGAAGTCTTCTGAAGAATCCTATCAGCCAATCGGAATTTGAGGGACGCTATCTTGGATGACGTCCCTTAAAGGAACCGTCATTCGTCGGGAAGTCATCGGCCAGGATGGATGTTCCGCGTCGACGGGATGAAGATGGATCCGGAAGAAAGAAGATTGAAGATGCCGCTTGATAGAAGACTTCAGCCGGATGATGGATCTCTTCAGCCCGCGCCTGGATCAAGACTTTAGCCGGATGATGGATATCTTCAGCCCGCGCTTGGATCAAGACTTCAGCCGAATGATGGACCTCTTCAGCCCGATGATGGACATCTTCAGCCCCCGCTTGGGCTTGGATGAAGACTTCGGAGCCTCCTCTGGACAGATTGGTGATACCCGGCGTGGTGAAGACAAGGTAGGGAGATATTCAGGGGCTTAGCGTTAGGTTTATTTAAGGGGGGTTTGGGTTAGATTAGGGGTATGTGGGTGGTAGGTTGCAATGTTGGGGGGGGTATTGTATGTTTTTTTTTACAGGCAAAAGAGCAGAATTCTTTGGGGCATGCCCCACAAAAGGCCCTTTTAAGGGCTGGTAAGGTAAAAGAGCTTTTCTATTTTTATTTTAGAATAGGCTAGGGCATTTTTTTATTTTGGGGGGCTTTGTTATTTTATTAGGGGGCTTAGAGTAGGTGTAATTAGCTTAAAATTGTTGTAATCTTTTTGTAATGTTTGTAAATAATTTTTTTATTTTTTGTAACAGTTCTTTTTTTTTGTACTTTAGTTAGTTTATTTAATTGTATTTATTTGTAGGTATTTTATTTAATTAATTTATTGATAGTGCAGTGTTAGGTTTAATTGTAGATAATTGTAGGTAGTTTATTTAATTAATTTATTGATAGTGTAGTGTTAGGTTTAATTGTAACTTAGGTTAGGATTTATTTTACAGGTAATTTTGTAATTATTTTAACTAGGTAGCTATTAAATAGTTATTAACTATTTAATAGCTATTGTACCTGGCTAAAATAAATACAAAGTTGCCTGTAAAATAAATATAAATCCTAAAATAGCTACAATATAATTATTCATTATATTGTAGCTATATTAGGGTTTATTTTACAGGTAAGTATTTAGCTTTAAATAGGAATAATTTATTTAATAAGATTCATTTTATTTCATTAGAATAAAATTATATTTAATTTAGGGGGGTGTTAGTGTTAGACTTAGCTTTAGGGGTTAATACATTTATTAGAGTAGCAGTGAGGTCCGGTCGGCAGATTAGGGGTTAATACTTGAAGTTAGGTGTCGGCGATGTTAGAGAGGGCAGATTAGGGGTTAATACTATTTATTATAGGGTTATTGAGGAGGGACTAAGGCGGATTAGGGGTTAATAACTTTATTATACAGGGAGTGCAGAATTATTAGGCAAATGAGTATTTTGACCACATCATCCTCTTTATGCATGTTGTCTTACTCCAAGCTGTATAGGCTCGAAAGCCTACTACCAATTAAGCATATTAGGTGATGTGCATCTCTGTAATGAGAAGGGGTGTGGTCTAATGACATCAACACCCTATATCAGGTGTGCATAATTATTAGGCAACTTCCTTTCCTTTGGCAAAATGGGTCAAAAGAAGGACTTGACAGGCTCAGAAAAGTAAAAAATAGTGAGATATCTTGCAGAGGGATGCAGCACTCTTAAAAACAGCATTTATGCTTACCTGATAAATTACTTTCTCCAACAGTGTGTCCGGTCCACGGCGTCATCCTTACTTGTGGGAATATCTCTTCCCCAACAGGAAATGGCAAAGATTCCCAGCAAAGCTGGCCACATAGTCCCTCCTAGGCTCCGCCCACCCCAGTCATTCGACCGACGGACAGGAGGAAAAAATAGGAGAAACCATAGGGTGCCATGGTGACTGTAGTTAGAGAAAATAATTCATCAGACCTGATTAAAAAAAACAGGGCGGGCCGTGGACCGGACACACCGTTGGAGAAAGTAATTTATCAGGTAAGCATAAATTCTGTTTTCTCCAACATTGGTGTGTCCGGTCCACGGCGTCATCCTTACTTGTGGGAACCAATACCAAAGCTTTAGGACACGGATGAAGGGAGGGAGCAAATCAGGTTACCTAAACAGAAGGCACCACGGCTTGCAAAACCTTTCTCCCAAAAATAGCCTCCGAAGAAGCAAAAGTATCAAATTTGTAAAATTTGGCAAAAGTGTGCAGTGAAGACCAAGTCGCTGCCTTACATATCTGATCAACAGAAGCCTCGTTCTTGAAGGCCCATGTGGAAGCTACAGCCCTAGTGGAGTGAGCTGTGATTCTTTCAGGAGGCTGCTGTCCGGCAGTCTCATAAGCCAATCGGATGATGCTTTTAAGCCAAAAGGAAAGAGAGGTAGAAGTTGCTTTTTGACCTCTCCTTTTACCAGAATAGACGACAAACAGAGAAGAAGTTTGTCTGAACTCTTTTGTAGCTTCTAAGTAGAATTTTAGAGCACGGACTACATCTAAATTGTGTAGCAAACGTTCCTTCTTTGAAACTGGATTCGGACACAAAGAAGGTACAACTATCTCCTGATTAATATTTTTGTTGGAAACAACCTTTGGTAGAAAACCAGGCTTAGTACGCAAAACAACCTTATCTGAATGGAACACCAGATAGGGTGGAGTACACTGTAGAGCAGATAACTCAGAAACTCTTCTAGCAGAAGAAATAGCAACCAAAAACAAAACTTTCCAAGATAACAACTTAATATCTATGGAATGTAAAGGTTCAAACGGAACCCCTTGAAGAACTGAAAGAACTAGATTTAAACTCCAGGGAGGAGTCAAAGGTCTGTAAACAGGCTTGATCCTAACCAAAGCCTGAACAAATGCTTGAACATCTGGCACAACTGCCAGTCGTTTGTGTAGTAAGACAGATAAAGCAGAAATCTGTCCCTTTAGAGAACTCGCAGATAATCCTTTATCCAAACCTTCTTGTAGAAAGGAAAGAATCCTAGGAATTTTTATCCTATTCCATGGGAATCCCTTGGATTCACACCAGCTGATATATCTTTTCCATATTTTATGGTAAATCTTTCTAGTTACCGGTTTTCTGGCTTGAACCAGAGTATCTATCACAGAATCTGAAAACCCACGCTTTGATAGAATCAAGCGTTCAATCTCCAAGCTGTCAGCTGGAGGGAGACCAGATTTGGATGTTCGAATGGACCCTGAACAAGAAGGTCCTGTCTCAAAGGTAGCTTCCATGGTGGAACCGATGACATATTCACCAGGTCTGCATACCAAGTCCTGCGTGGCCACGCAGGAGCTATCAAGATCACCGAGGCCCTCTCCTGTTTGATCCTGGCTACCAGCCTGGGAATGAGAGGAAACGGTGGAAACACATAAGCTAGGTTGAAGGTCCAAGGCGCTACTAGTGCATCCACTAGAGTCGCCTTGGGATCCCTGGATCTGGACCCGTAGCAAGGAACCTTGAAGTTCTGACAAGACGTCATCAGATTTATATCTGGAATGCCCCATAGTTGCGTCAACTGGGCAAAGATCTCCGGGTGGAGTTCCCACTCCCCCGGATGGAATGTCTGACGACTCAAATAATCCGCTTCCCAGTTTTCCACACCTGGAATGTGGATCGCAGATAGGTGGCAGAAGTGATTCTCCGCCCATTGTATTATTTTGGTCACTTCTTTCATCGCCAGGGAACTCCTTGTTCCCCCCTGATGATTGATATACGCAACAGTCGTCATGTTGTCTGATTGGAATCTAATGAATCTGGCCTTTGCTAGCTGAGGCCAAGCCCTGAGAGCATTGAATATCGCTCTTAGTTCCAGAATGTTTATCGGGAGAAGAGACTCTTCCCGAGACCATAGTCCCTGAGCTTTCAGGGATTCCCAGACCGCGCCCCAGCCCACTAGGCTGGCGTCGGTCGTGACGATGACCCACTCTGGTCTGCGGAAGCTCATTCCCTGGGACAGGTGATCCTGGGTTAGCCACCAACGGAGTGAGTCTCTGGTCTTCTGATCTACTTGAATCACTGGAGACAAGTCTGTGTAGTCCCCATTCCACTGTTTCAGCATGCACAGTTGTAATGGTCTTAGATGAATTTGCGCAAAAGGAACTATGTCCATTGCTGCAACCATCAATCCTACTACTTCCATGCACTGAGCTACGGAAGGACGAGGAATAGAATGAAGAACTTGACAAGCGTTTAGAAATTTTGACTTTCTGACTTCTGTCAAGAAAATCCTAATTTCTAAGGAATCTATTATTGTTCCCAAGAAGGGAACTCTTGTCGACGGAGACAGGGAACTTTTTTCTATGTTCACCTTCCATCCGTGAGATCTGAGAAAGGCCAGAACGATGTCTGAGTGAGCCTTTGCCTTTGAAAGAGACAACGCTTGTATTAGAATGTCGTCCAAGTACGGTACTACTGCAATGCCCCTTGGTCTTAGAACCGCTAGAAGGGATCCGAGTACCTTTGTGAAAATCCTTGGAGCAGTGGCTAACCCGAATGGGAGGGCCACAAACTGGTAATGTTTGTCCAGAAAGGCGAACCTTAGGAACTGATGATGTTCTTTGTGGATAGGGATATGTAGATACGCATCCTTTAGATCCACGGTAGTCATAAATTGACCTTCCTGGATTGTGGGTAGAATCATTCGAATGGTTTCCATCTTGAACGATGGTACTCTGAGAAATTTGTTTAGGATCTTTAAATCCAGGATTGGTCTGAAAGTTCCCTCTTTTTTGGGAACTACAAACAGATTTGAGTAAAATCCAATTCCTTGTTCCGCCGTTGGAACTGGGTGTATCACTCCCATCTTTAACAGGTCTTCTACACAATGTAAGAATGCCTGTCTCTTTATTTGGTTTGAGGATAAGTGAGACATGTGGAACCTTCCCCTTGGGGGTAGTTCCTTGAATTCCAGAAGATAACCCTGAGAAACTATTTCTAGCGTCCAGGGATCCTGAACATCTCTTGCCCAAGCCTGAGCAAAGAGAGAGAGTCTGCCCCCCACTAGATCCGGTCCCGGAACGGGGGCTACTCCTTCATGCTGTTTTGTTAGCAGCGGCAGGCTTCTTGGCCTGCTTACCCTTGTTCCAGCCTTGCATCGGTTTCCAGGCTGGTTTGGTCTGTGAGGTATTACCCTCTTGCTTAGAGGATGCAGAATTAGAGCCCGGTCCGTTCCTGAAATTACGAAAGGAACGAAAATTAGACTTATTCTTGGCTTTGAAAGGCCTATCTTGTGGGAGGGAGTGGCCCTTTCCCCCAGTGATGTCTGAGATAATCTCTTTCAATTCTGGTCCAAAGAGAGTTTTACCCTTGAAAAGGATATTAAGCAATTTTGTCTTGGATGATACATCCGCTGACCAAGACTTTAGCCAAAGCGCTCTGCGCGCCACAATTGCAAACCCTGAATTTTTCGCCGCTAATCTAGCTATTTGCAAAGCGGCATCTAAAATAAAAGAGTTAGCCAACTTAAGTGCGTGAACTCTGTCCATAACCTCTTCATATGGAGTCTCTCTACTGAGCGACTTTTCTAGTTCCTCGAACCAGAATCACGCTGCTGTAGTGACAGGAACAATGCACGAAATGGGTTGAAGAAGGTAACCTTGCTGTACAAAAATCTTTTTAAGCAAACCCTCCAATTTTTTATCCATAGCATCTTTGAAAGCACAATTATCCTCGATAGGAATAGTAGTGCGCTTGTTTAGAGTAGAAACTGCCCCCTCGACCTTAGGGATTGTCTGCCATAAGTCCTTTCTGGGGTCGACCATAGGAAATAATTTCTTAAATATAGGAGGGGGAACAAAAGGTATGCCGGGCTTCTCCCATTCCTTATTCACTATGTCTGCCACCCGCTTGGGTATAGGAAAAGCGTCGGGGTGCACCGGAACCTCTAGGAACTTGTCCATCTTGCATAATTTTTCTGGAATGACCAGGTTGTCACAATCATCCAGAGTAGATAACACCTCCTTAAGCAGTGCGCTGAGATGTTCTAATTTAAATTTAAATGTCACAACATCAGGTTCAGCCTGTTGGGAAATTTTTCCTGAATCTGAAATTTCACCATCTGACATAACCTCCCTCATGGCCACTTCAGATTGGTGTGAGGGTATGACAGAACAATTATCATCAGCGCCCTCCTGCTCTTCAGTGTTTAAAACAGAGCAATCGCGCTTTCTCTGATATGCAGGCATTTTGGATAAAATATTTGCTATGGAGTTATCCATTACAGCCGTCAATTGTTGCATGGTAATAAGCATTGGCGCGCTAGAAGTACTAGGGGCCTCCTGCGTGGGCAAAACTGGTGTAGACACAGAAGGAGATGATGTAGAACCATGTCTACTCCCATCATCTGATGAATCATCTCGGGCAACTTCATTATCTGTGACAGTACTGTCCTTACTTTGTTTGGACGCTTTGGCATAATTATCACATAATTTAGAAGGGGGAGACACATTGACTTTCATACATATAGAACATAGCTTATCTGAAGGCACAGACATGTTAAACAGGCTTAAACTTGTCAGTAAAACACAAAAACCGTTTTAAAACAAAACCGTTACTGTCTCTTTAAATTTTAAACAGAGCACACTTTATTACTGAATATGTGAAAAAATATGAAGGAATTGTTCAAAATTTACCAAAATTTCACCACAGTGTCTTAAAGCATTAAAAGTATTGCACACCAATTTTCAGAGCTTTAACCCTTAAAATAACGAAACCGGAGCCGGTTACAGTTTTAACCCCTCTACAGTCCCAGCTACAGCCTTTGCTGCGACTTTACCAAGCCCAGAGGGGAATACGATACCAAATGACGCCTTCTAGGAACTTTTCCAACTATCTTCAGGCCCTCACACATGCAACTGGATGTCTTGCTCTCAAAAACAACTGCGCAGTAATGGCGCGAAAATGAGGTTCAGCCTGCAACTGGGAAGGCCCTTCCTGACTGGAAAAGGTGTCTAACATAGTGCTTGACGTTAAAAAACGTTCCCCAAGTTTATAAGTGTGAAATACCAGCATAAACATGTATAAAATGCCCAAATAAAGCAATCGATTTTGCCCATAAAAGTGTCTACCAGTTTTATAGCCCATATTAAGCCCTTTATTCTGCTTGAGACTAAGAAAATGGCTTACCGGTCCCCATGAGGGGAAAAGACAGCCTTCCAGCATTACACAGTCTTGTTAGAAATATGGCTAGTCATACCTTAAGCAGAAAAGTCTGCTAACTGTTTCCCCCAACTGAAGTTACTTCATCTCAACAGTCCTATGTGGAAACAGCAAAGGATTTTAGTTACTGTCTGCTAAAATCATCTTCCTCTCACAAACAGAATTCTTCATCTTTTTCTGTTTCAGAGTAAATAGTACATACCAGCACTATTTTAAAATAACAAACTCTTGATAGTAGAATAAAAAACTACAACTAAACACCACATACTCTTAACCATCTCCGTGGAGATGTTGCCTGTGCAACGGCAAAGAGAATGACTGGGGTGGGCGGAGCCTAGGAGGGACTATGTGGCCAGCTTTGCTGGGACTCTTTGCCATTTCCTGTTGGGGAAGAGATATTCCCACAAGTAAGGATGACGCCGTGGACCGGACACACCAATGTTGGAGAAATTGCAAAGCTTCTGAAGCGTGATCATCGAACAATCAAGCGTTTCATTCAAAATAGTCAACAGGGTCGCAAGAAGCGTGTGGAAAAACCAAGGCGCAAAATAACTGCCCATGAACTGAGAAAAGTCAAGCGTGCAGCTGCCAAGATGCCACTTGCCACAAGTTTGGCCATATTTCAGAGCTGCAACATCACTGGAGTGCCCAAAAGCACAAGGTGTGCAATACTCAGAGACATGGCCAAGGTAAGAAAGGCTGAAAGACGACCACCACTGAACAAGACACACAAGCTGAAACATCAAGACTGGGCCAAGAAATATCTCAAGACTGATTTTTCTAAGGTTTTATGGACTGATGAAATGAGAGTGAGTCTTGATGGGCCAGATGGATGGGCCCGTGGCTGGATTGGTAAAGGGCAGAGAGCTCCAGTCCGACTCAGACGCCAGCAAGGTGGAGGTGGAGTACTGGTTTGGGCTTGTATCATCAAAGATGAGCTTGTGGGGCCTTTTCGGGTTGAGGATGGAGTCAAGCTCAACTCCCAGTCCTACTGCCAGTTTCTGGAAGGCACCTTCTTCAAGCAGTGGTACAGGAAGAAGTCTGCATCCTTCAAGAAAAACATGATTTTCATGCAGGACAATGCTCCATCACACGCGTCCAAGTACTCCACAGCGTGGCTGGCAAGAAAGGGTATAAAAGAAGAAAATCTAATGACATGGCCTCCTTGTTCACCTGATCTGAACCCCATTGAGAACCTGTGGTCCATCATCAAATGTGAGATTTACAAGGAGGGAAAACAGTACACCTCTCTGAACAGTGTCTGGGAGGCTGTGGTTGCTGCTGCACGCAATGTTGATGGTGAACAGATCAAAACACTGACAGAATCCATGGATGGCAGGCTTTTGAGTGTCCTTGCAAAGAATGGTGGCTATATTGGTCACTGATTTGTTTTTGTTTTTGAATGTCAAAAATGTATATTTGTGAATGTTGAGATGTTATATTGGTTTCACTGGTAAAAATAAATAATTGAAATGGGTATATATTTGTTTTTTGTTAAGTTGCCTAATAATTATGCACAGTAATAGTCACCTGCACACACAGATATCCCCCTAAAATAGCTATAACTAAAAACAAACTAAAAACTACTTCCAAAACTATTCAGCTTTGATATTAATGAGTTTTTTGGGTTCATTGAGAACATGGTTGTTGTTCAATAATAAAATTAATCCTCAAAAATACAACTTGCCTAATAATTCTGCACTCCCTGTAGTAGCGGCGAGGTCCGGTCGTCAGATTAAGGGTTAATAATTGTAGGTAGGTGGAGGCGACGTTGGGGGCGGCAGATTAGGGGTTAATAAATATAATATAGGGGTCGGCGGTGTTAGGGCCAGCAGATTAGGGTTACATAGGGATAACGTAGGATGCGGCGGTATACGGATCGGCAGATTAGGTGTTAAAAAAATATGCAGGGGTCAGCGATAGCGGGGGGCGGCAGCTTAGAGGTTAATAAGTGTAAGGTTAGGGGTGTTTAGTCTCGGGGTACATGTTAGGGTGTTAGGTGCAGACTTAGGAAGTGTTTCCCCATTGGAAACAATGGGGCTGCGTTAGGAGCTGAACGCTGCTTTTTTTCAGGTGTTAGGGTTTTTTTCAGCTCAAACTGCCCCATTGTTTCCTATGGGGATATCGTGCAAGAGCACGTTTTTTAAGCTGGCCGCGTCCGTAACACCGCTGGTATTGAGAGTTGCAGTGGCGGTAAATTATGCTCTACGCTTCCTTTTTGGAGCCTAACGCAGCCATTCTGTGAGCTCTAAATACCAGCGGTATTTAAAAGGTGCGGGGGAAAAAAAGCATGCGTAGCTAACGCACCCCTTCTAACGCAAAACTCTAAATCTAGCCGTAAGTCTTTTTGTTCTATTGGCATATCTAAATCTTTGTCTAAATAATATTCCACTGAATTTAGACCCTCTGTGCGGGGGATGCAAGTGTAAAGTGAAGTTACGTCACAGTAATTTTCCTCCAACTTGATGTTGTTTAAGATATTTAAGACTTCTGTAGAGTCACGCAGATAAGAAGGCACATTTCTTACACATTTGTGTAGGTTTTTGTCAATGTACTCTAACAAATTACTAGACAGGGAGCCAATGCCAGAAATTATGGGTCTGCCAGGTGGGTTTATTAAGGTCTTATGAATCTTTGGCAGATAATAAAAGACTGGTATCTTAGGGTGTTGGTTTGATAGATAATTAAACTCTGTTATTTATAATACCCAAATTATTGGCTTCAACAAGCATTGATTCAAGAGTTATTTTATAGTTGTCTGTGGGGTTGGAGCTTAATGTCTCATATGTATCTGTGTCCCCTAAGATTCTATTACATTCTTTTAGACAGTCAGTCTTATTTAAAGGGACAGTAAAGTAAAAAAAAATACTTTCATGATTTAAATAGGGCATGTAATTTTAAACAACTTTCCAATTTACCTTTATTACCAATTTTGCTTTGTTCTCTTGGTATTCTTAGTTGAAAGCTAAACCTAGGAGGTTTATATGCTAAATTCTTAGACCTTGAAGGCCGCTTCTAATCTGAAAGCATTTTGACAGTTTTTCACCACTAGAGGGCATTAGTTCATGTGTTTCATATAGATAACATTGAGCTCAGGCACGTGAAGCTCCTAGGAGTCAGCACTGATTGACTAAAAATGCAAGTCTGTCAAAAGAGCTGAAATAAGGGCAAAGTTTGCAGAGGCTTAGATACAAGGTTATCCCAGATGTAAAAAGTATATTATTATAACTGTGTTGGTTATGCAAAATTGGGGAATGGGTAATAAAGGGATTATCTACCTTTTTAAACAACAAAAAATCTGGTGTTTACTGTCCCTTTAAGATTACAACTCCACCACCTTTATCAGCAGATTTTATTATAATATCTCTATTGTTTTCTAATTTTCTGACAGTGTCAAGTTGGCTCTTTGTGAGATTTTTTCTAAAATTATTTTGCGGTTTCAACTTTTTGATGTTATTACACACCATGGTTTCAAAAGATTCTATCGCTGGGCCTTTATGGCTGGTAGGAAAGAAGCAAGATTTAGGTCTGAAATCTGTATGTATACACCTGTCTCTATTGGACATAGTGCCAACATTAGAATGATTGTGTTCTAATGGAGTTTTCATGAAAAACCTTTTGAGAGTGAGTTTTCTCACAAACTCTTTTGCGTTCAGGTAGGTCTGAAATTTATCAAATCCTCGTGAGGGCGCATATGTGAGGCCCAAACTTAATATCTGCTTTTCCTCTGCTGACAATATTGAATTACTAAAATTGTATATGAATTTGGTTTCGAAAGATGTTATTTCATTTGTGTTATTGTCTGGGGGGATATTGATTTTGGTTGGACTAGTAGTGGTATTTGTGGGTGTTAGTCTATTGTTAGATAATATTCCTGCCCTTTTTCCTCTATGTACCATCTTTTTACCGGTGTGTCTATGTTTTCTAGCAATACTTGTTTCCTCTTTCCTGAGTGTAAATCTATTGGTGGGGCATTGTGCTGTCCTATCCCTAAAAAAGAGGAGGAAGATGCTTGGGCTGAGTTGTCACAGTTATTTGACATTATGATCAGTGATCTGTTCACATTTTGCAATTGAAGGGATTTGACATCGGGTCTCCCAAGTATTGTGAATCTGTTATCTACTTGCTTATACCCGTCCCCCCAGTTATTGGTATGATTAGAGGAAAAATCCCCTAGAAAATTACTGTGATTTTGATGGTTGAATCTATTATGTCTGGTATGGTGTGTTTGTTGCCTGATGATTGGTGCAAACCCATAGGTATCATTACCATACATGTTTTCTTTATAATGTTGGAATGATCTGGGTCCTCTGTTATGGCCATATTGATGGAATCTTTCTCTATGGCCATTATTTATTTAAATTATATTGTTGGTATTCACCATCTCTATAGTTATCTTGTGTCTTGTTAAACCTTGTAAAGGGTAATTCGTTATTGTTCTGGGGTCTATGATTATAGCTGGATGGAACAAAGTCTCTCCTTTCTCTCCTATCTGTGTGATAGTAATTATTTACATAATTGTCAGGATAATTCCTATTAATTGTATTAGATGTGTAGGGGTTATTGTTTGTATGGGTCATATGTTGTGTAAACTGTCTGTTCCCATCTCCCCTCCCCATATAGCTATGAGAATGGTGGTGTCTCATATTTTGTGTGATCCATTCCTCTCTATTGCGTTTATTATTACCCGGGTCTGTTTTTGGTACTGTATCCATAGTCTGTTCAGATGTATTATTCTCTGATTTTTCTTGGGCAATCTTAAGATCTCTGTTGATATTTTTGGTTTTCTTAGCTATAGTGCTATTTTCAGCTTATTTATCCTAGTATATAGGTTTTCCTGTTCTTCTTTAAAGGTTTGTGAGCCCTTAAATAATTACATATTGTTTTCCTCATCTTTAATTTCTGAGTCAATGTGAGTTAGTAAGAGTTCTCTGTATTTAATAATTAGCCTCATCAATTCTTGTTAAGCATCATTGATTATTTTGTTCCATTTTTTAGAGAACTCTTGTGAGTTAAGTGTAAAAGCACATTCTTTGACAATAGTTAGACCTTTTGGAATAATGCTTAATTCAAAACATTTCTTTAGAAAGGATATTTCGATTTTATACTTAGTTTCAGAGGTTAATAACTTTTCTAAATTCTTAAAAATAGTGTTGATGTCTGTGACCGTGTTAGTGTCAGTGTTATCCTCTCTATTAAGGGCAGAATTAATGCAGGGATAGGCAAGGTGTCCGTACACAGACACTGGTGTATGTGACTAGCCCTTGCAGTGTCCGCCACAACCTTAGTATATCTTTTCTTTCTGATTAAATAATGGGAATAAAAAAAAAATATGTAGTGTGAATAAAGTTAGTGGCTTGTCAAGAGCCTGCTAGCGATATTGGGTGATAAGTTATGGAATAAATAAAGCCTGAGTGAAATACTAGATGTGTATCTGCATCTGTATAATAACACCAAGCTCTATACAAAAACACAGTAGTGACACTGGCACATGGGTATAGCCAGAGGAGGGCTGGTTATAGGATCAGTGGTATCTGCATCAGTATAATAACACCCAGCACTATATAATGACACAATATTGACACTGGCTATTAGTATAGCCAGTGGAGGGCTGGTTATAGAATCAGTGGTATCTGCATCAGTATAATAACACACAGCGCTATATAATGACACAGTAGTGACACTGGCACATGGTTATAGCCAGAGGAGGGCTGCTTATAGAATCAGTGGTATCTGCATCAGTATAATAAAACACAGTGCTATATAATGACAGAGTAGTGACACTGGCTCATGGGTATAGCCAGAAGAGGGCTGCTTATAGAATCAGTGGTATCTGCATCAGTATAATAACACTCAGCACTATATAATGACGCAGTAGTGACACTGGCTCATGGGTATAGCCAGAGGAGGGCTGGTTATAGGATCAGTGGTATCTGCATCAGTATAATAACACCAAGCACTATAAAATAATGTTTTTAATTTCAAATGTACCTTAATGTCCTACACTAAGGTCGGTACTTTAGAAAAAGTCTTTCACAGCCTTTGTCTGTGCCTATCCCTGAATTAATGTCTGAGCTGACATCGGCTCTTAGATTGCTAATAGACAGAGTTGAGGTCATATTTGATTCAAAAAGTGGCTTAACTAATATTAAATGAGAATTGTGATTAGCTTAACCAATACTGATTGAGAATTATACTGGATTCAAAAGTGGCTTAACCAATACTAAATGCGCATTGTGAGAAGCTAAACTAATATGTAATGTCACTTTACACTTGTATCCCCCACACAGAGAGTCTCAATTTTGTGGAATTATTATTTAGACAGATATTTAGATATGCCAATAGAACAAAAAGACTTCATTTTGAGTGGTATAGAATATATTCTAAATCACAATTACTTTAGTAGTGAAGGCAAACTCTATAGACAACTTTGTGGAACAGCTATGGGGACCAGGTTCGCGCCAAGTTACACAAGCTTATACATGTGCAAATGGGAATACATTTTTTGGGATTCTTGCCCGGAGAGTGCGGACCTGGTCCTATATAAAAGATATATTGAGGATATACTAATGATTTGGAGGGGAAGCTCAGAAGACCTTACTCACACTTTAGAAGTTAATGATGAAAACCAGGACAATTTGAAATGTACCCATTTAGTAAGTAAAGACCATATTAAGTTTTTAGATCTTGATATACAAATAAAAAATGGAATTATTGAGACAGCGGCATACTTTAAAGATGTTAACTGTAATAATTATATACATCATACAAGTTGTCATCTTAACAGATGGATTACAAACATTCCAAAAGGACAATTTATGCGGGTTAGGAAGAATTGCTCAAATGAGAGTACTTGGTCTACACAATCCCTCATCCTCAAGGAGAGATTCTTAGAAAGAGGATATAATGAAGAATCGATAGATAAAACCATGTTATTATTTTTCCATCTTATTTCATTTATTTTTTTAAATGCATTAGTACCCAGAATGTTAAATGATCCCCACATATTTCCAACCTGAACGCTCTTATTATAATATATTTTAGTTGGAATGTTATTATTATATTTCCAATTCCATATTGTCCCATTCAAAAGGGACCATTTGCCCTGACCAAAGATGGACACTTGAGCCTATTAACCGGAAATTGCACAAGAGCGTAATTCCGGAAGTCACAAACCGAAACCGGAAGTGACCTCCACGCCGTTATTTTTTGTAAGACACGGCGGGCGGCTAAAACAGTTATGTTTTTTGACAGTAAAGCTTTTGAATGATGACAATTTATTGGCTGTTAGCACATTTATATTGCCACAGTACAATACACCTCCTTATGTCTTGATAAAGGCCCTTTTACGGGCTGAAACGTGTTGACTGCATAAGGCGGCTTGTATTATTCCCTGTTAATTGTCCCCTTGAATTAGTGAGTTTATTTTCGATCATATCTCACCTCTTATATGATTTTTGCATTTGTGGTTTTATTTTATATTTTTTTAGGTATATTGATCCCAGGCTTATTCACGTTCACCCAGCTCACCCCTAGCACCAGCATCAACACACCCACTTCAACCAGATTGTTGCGGCACCCTCAGGAACTTTACTAGAATCCTACCCGGATTTGGAATATTTTTACATCATAGACTTTTATGTATATATATATATATATATATATATATATATATATATATATATATTTATACACATGTACACTTTCGTTGTTGTTTTTGTTGTCCCCAGGAGGGGCAGGACACTGATTCGGATATCCATATCCTACCTGCACATTGCATTCCAAGCCTGTGGTCAGATTTTGTTTGTGGTCATCATCTTGTCTATGTTTATTTTTATGAAATATCTTGTTTTGTAAGATTTAAAAAAAATGTTTATTTTTTGTTCATTTATATTTGCATTCGCCATTGCATTTTTTCATTATATCTTCATATTGTATATTCATTGTATATTTATTAATGTCTAGGATCTTTGCATTCAGCTGCTGTTTTTAAGTATTAGTGGATTATTGTAAATCCATAGATGTAATTGTTTTACCTTGTACTCTTTCATCTTGTACTATTTGATTCAATTTATTATAATTTAACCCCTGATAGCATACTTTAGCCTTATGTGCTCCTATTTTTCACTTTCACTTTTTTGCTTGCACTCCAGTTGGGATCTTGTTAGGAGATCCTATAATAGTGAGCCTGTATGCTACAGCGGCGCAGTCTACTACCTTTCTCTTGCTACCTTACATAGAAGGTAGGGCCTTATCTATCTAAAATTGGCTGGTCACTCTAATTTATCCTAGTTTGGAGGTGTGCTGTCTGCAGCCGAGGCAGCACATTTGGACTCCTCTTAATGACCAGACCACTAACACTGATATCAATTGGCCACTGCTTACCCACTAGACCATAACTAGTATATAATTTTTTACCCTCCCTATCTTTCTCCTATAATAGACTCTATAATATAATCTATAATTATGGATATAGAGAGTCATTATACCCTAGATTATCCATGTTTGAATTAACACTTGCTAGTTTGATTGATATAGCCAGTCAGATAGTTAAATATTCTCCTCCTATATCCTATAAAGTCACTACTGTCCATTATCTTAATCTCCTGAAATACTAACTAAGTTGGTTCTCCAGTTACTGAGCTTGACCATTCTAGATTCTGGACCCAAGAGTGGTCTTTTATTTGCTTTTTGCATTCCCCTTCTCAGTCTTATCAAGTTTCTGGCAGCCCAAGAGTGGCTGATAAACTATATAATGGGGAAATAATGATTTACTAATAGTTATTTTTCCCTTTTAACCTTCTAATAATTCTAGTCCTAGAGATTCAGTGGTCTAAGAGTGACCCAACTCTTTGCAAACAGAAAGTGTACCAAATATAGAAATCCTGAGGTTACAAATATTGTTTTACATTTTGATTTAGATTGCTTTAAATTAAGCTTTTGCCTGTCCCTGACTGCACTTGTATTCATCTTTCTGTAAAATGTATGCAATAATTTATTTTTCCTGTACCTTCTAAGTAACTCATGTAATAATTATCTTTAATAATAATAATATTTCTACAACACAGTTATTGGTCAACAAAGACACTATTGTGATTTTAATAAATCACAGATAACCAAAAACGTATAGAGACAGTTGCACAGATTGGCAATAATTATTTTAAAAAATCGCTCAAGGTACTTTTTTTAAAAAACATAAATCAAGGTGCTTAGATAATAAAAAATGTTCTTATACATCTAAAAGAAGCAGTCAAGAGGCAGAGTGTCAGATGACTCAGACACCCTGCACTAGGGCCACAAGTTAACCACATCACTGTAATTGCTTATTTATTCTAAACTGGAATATTCTTACAAATAGTCAGTTCTCTGTATAGCACTCTGTGACACTTATAAAGGTTTGTGACAAATAATTGCTAGGAACTTCCTTCCAATCATCAACAGTCTGTCAAGTCCCTAATTAAAATAAAGAAAAAAGGAAAACAGCTTAATCCATTCACTGTTGAGGCATTTTACATCCCTGTACTGAAGCCATTTTTAAAAGTATTATTATTAATATAATTTCAAGATTTTTATTAAATAGCAAAAAGTCACCATAAAGTATGCAAAACAAGTTGTGTGTGTCATTTATTAGACTACATGCAACCAACATTATTGATTCCTAAATTATTCAAATACACATTTTATAGTTCCACATTAGCACCAGTTCACCTCAGTCTTATATACATTTAAATAGATAGGAGTACAGTATTTATGAAAATATTACAAAAAAAAATTAAACTATAGTCAACATTTTGATTTCACTAAAAGTTACATTATTTTGAAAAAGCTGCATGTTCTTACACTGATAAAACCCACTCAGCAACTTAAACATAATTATTCAAAAGAACCCTTGAGAAATTCCACCAAAAATCATTCTTAAAGGGATACTAAACCACATTTTTTCTTTCATGATTCAGATTGAGCATGCAATTTTAAGCAACTTTCTCATTTGCTCCTATTAACACATTTTATTTGTTCTCTTGTTTTCTTTATTTGAAATAGCTGTAATGTAAGGTTAGGAGCCGACCCATTTTTGCTTCAGCACCTGGTTAGCACTTGCTGATTGGTTAGCTACATTTAGCAACCAATCAGCAAGCGCTACCCAGGTTCTGAACCAAAAATGGGACGGCTCTTAAGCTTACAGTCTATTTTTTTAAAATCAAGAAAGCATGTGAATGAGGAAAAATTTTCATAATCGGAGTGAAATAGAAAGTTGCTTAAAACTGCATGCTGTACCTGAATCATGAAAGACAAAATTTGGGTTTAGTATTCCTTTAATACATTTCCACAAATTATCATGTATCTTATGCTCACCAAATTTATTCAATTTGATACCTACAAATGTTTATTAGCTAAGAGAAACAAAAATCTATGGGCCCTGACATTAACAACAAAACAAAGTAAATCTAGTACCTGCTGTTAGTAAGTATTACTTTGATGATGACATGTGACCCCTATAAAGATGTATCCCCTGTTTCAAATGTGGGGTCTTATACATTTCCAGTAAGTGGAGTTGTAATATATGTGGTGAAACTATATGACAATTATATAAAACTACATATCCAATATATATTCACCTATTAAAGGGATATTAAACTCAAAAAATGGCTTTCATGACTCAACTACAGCAAACAATTTTAAACAACTTTCCAATGTACTTATTTTATCTGATTTGCTTCATAATCTTGGTATCCTTTACTGAGAAGCAGCAATGCATTACTGGGAGCTAGCTGAACACATCTGGTGCGCCAATAACATGAGTCATATGTGCGGCAACCAATCAGCAGCTCCTGAGCCTACCTAGATCTCATTTTCAACAAAGGATACAACTAAATAAATTAAATAATAGACGTAGACTGGAAAATTGTTTAAAATCACATGCTCTATTTGAATAATGAAAGAAAAAATTTGAGTTCCATATCCCTTTAATATAAAAGTATGATGTGTGCAAAAAATGTAATGTCATTTCCAATAATTTTGTAATTAACATGTTGAAGTCTCAAATAACTTCATCTAAATGCACATTTATATTTGCAATGTATTTAATTTGTGTAGATGTTTCCTAGTTTACAAGTGCAATTTGAACTATATTTTGAAAGTTTGATCATAAAAAAAAGCATGAGTAGGAAACATAAAAGGATTTTAATATTGAAAAAAACTACAAAAACAGACAAGAAATGCCACATGATACAGTAACAGTGGATTCTCAACGAGTCTAAAATGTACATTTTGAACAATACAAAATTTCCTTTGAAAATCAGCCATAAGTGGATTCTTATTTATTGGAAGTCTGTTGTCCAATTTACCCCTTACAAGTTATAAGAGACATTTTTATAACCAAAATAAATGTGAAGATTTTTGGCAGAATTAGTTGTAGTTTTTTCAGCTTTTTTTTTTTTAATGATTTGGATCGTGCATGAATTTAAAAACCTCATGTAAACCCATATGATGCAGCTCTCAAGGCAATTTAAAAGGATTGGAACACACTCCTTTAATATCAGACAATGTACCCTGTACATTGTCTGTCATCTGCATACTGGGTGCAACAGTAGTCGCTCAATTAGAGCTCTTTAAACCTCTGGCAACGGGTGAAAAACAAAGTGCATCTGTCATAAAAGGGTTAACAGATTTGCAGACTAGATTAAAAACAATGTGGGACTGAATTATATATATATATAATTATATATATATATATACACATACACTATATACATATATATGATGAATCAATAAAATCCTGCATATTCTGTAGTCATTAAATGGAAGCTTGTGTACTGATGGAATGGCAGTGTGTAATAATGTTATGGAAAGGAAAATTATGTGATAGAGTTGTATGTATATATATATATATATATATATATATATAGATAGATAGATAGATAGATAGATAGATAGATAGATAGAAAGATAAAATTTCAACAAGACTTCCACAGTTTCATATCTTTACACTATATCTAATTTATTACATATATTGTAAAGATATGTAACTGTGGAAGTCTTGTTGAAATTATAATTTGAGTTGACTTCAAACTGATTAATGGAACAGACAGACGGCTTCACTTTAATGGAAATATATATATATATATATATATTATATATATAAATATATATATATTAATATATATATATATATAAATATATATATATATATATATATATATATATATATATATATATATATATATATATATATATATATAGAGTTGAAGCAAAAAATTATGCACTCACAGGATTTTCACAAAAAGGTGTCAAATTTATTGGATGATGTTTCAGATCAAAATTAGATCTTTCATCAGATCTGATGAAATATCTAATTTTGATCTCAAACATCATCCAATAAATTTGACACCTTTTTGTGAAAATCCTGTGAGTGCATAATTTTTTGCTTCAACTACTGATACCAATGCTGCACCCAGGTGGCTGACCCAGGAGGGAGGATTCGTTTTTTTTCGTTTTTTTCATAGCACATAATGTATCAAACCACAGTAACCTTGAATATTCTAGTACTTACATTTTTATGTACTAATGTTTTGATTTCAATATATTTGTTGGGCACAAAAGCTTTATGTAAGGTGTCCCCTGCTGACAATGTATTGTAATTGGCACTTATACTGGAAATAGGCTATACGTTTAGATATATTAGCGGATTGTTGTTCACAGTAGAAAAATATTATTCAGCAGTAAATTCTGATTATACCTTAGCAATCAATTTGCAAACTGAAATCAATTTGAGAGATATACAGATGCCATTTTGGAGGATAAAAGACTAAAGAATAAGTATAAACGTATTATGAATTAGCAAATATATATAACCCATACTGTCACAATAATGAGAAACTTAACAAAAGTAGTCATTCTGCTTTTTTTCTCACCATACTTATGTTAATATTATTTGGAAAATAGTAAAATAAATGGCAATGCACATACATTGACTTTATAACAGAGAATTTGCTAATTATATCAGGATAACATATTTAGACTAATGCACACACTGTACATAGCTTACTGATTTCCCATCACATCAAAAACAGCACTGCAGTTCCTTAATTACAATTCAGAGAGAGATATGTAGACTATCAGTATATTACAGCCAATCAGATTACAGATTTATGAATCCTGCCCTCTAGGAACCTTGAACTTATTAAAGTTAAACAATCTTTGACTTCTAATAGTGATATCCCAAAATTGTATGTGCTAGAAAAAGGAGACCACCCTGCTGCCAAGTTGACCAAAGGCAGCTGTCTTCCCTGCATAATGGGAAAGCTGACAGTTTTGATAATTTAAAAGAATAACACAATGTTATAAGAAGCATTTTAGTAATTGATTATGCTTATAACTGAATAGGATTATTATTTAGTACTTTTCTATTTAATCTACTGGGTACCAGAGATGCCAAAATGTGTTGCAACCCAATCTGATATCAAACCAGTTAAAATATATGTGTACTAAATCACTGTGAACCATTTCACCAAATAAATACAAGAGATTTAAAAAAGTATAGTTTGAAATGCAAATCCTCTTTAGAATACTGAATAATCTCAATAGATCTAGAACATATTGAACTGAATTAACTAGACCGACTCTTACATCAAACAAAGCCCTCTTCCTACCTGTGCAGGAGAAGTCATCGACTCTTATGTATCCAGAAACACAGTCACAGCGGTAGGAACCAGGTAAGTTGACACAAACTGTATTGGACTGGCAGTAATGCATCTTGGCAGCACATTCATCAATGTCTGAAAAAAATACAATAGCAAATACTTAGCAAAATGACAAGGAAAGCAGCTAACAACCAAATTATATGCAATCAAGGCACTGAGAGAGAACAGGAATGTTTATAATAATCTCAAAAACAATATGGTGTGACACATAGTTTATCAGTCAGAAATTAATTATTTTTTCTTTCTTTTCTCTCTCTCCACGAAAGGATGAATGCAAACTATATTTATAATTATGTATTTATATACAATATGTCAATATGTATTTATATACATACACACACACACACACTATATATATATATATATATATATATATATATATATATAGAGAGAGAGAGAGAGAGAGAGAGAGAGAGAGAGAGAGAGAGAGAGAACTGCACTCTCATACCGGACCGGGTACACATCCCATGACCCTGTAACATGCCCAGCCCTGGGTGCTCACGGCCACTCACAGGAAGCTGTGCAGTCCACAGAGTCACAGGCAGTTAACCCCAGACACATCTGGGTGCAAGAACCATAGGGAAATTGCAAAACAAATTAATACAACACACAGAGAAAGTCCAGCACTCACTTACAAGCTCTCAGCTAAGATTTAAAAGCAAAAATGGAAAGGTTAGTTACCACATTTGGCCAAATGGGACAAGCCCAGGTACCACATCAAAGTCCTTTCCAATATCTGGGACCCTAAAACAGCCACACAATGCAAGCTCTCAAAAACAAAAAAAACTGGGAACAAGGGAAGGGTGCACATGCTTAGGTAATCACCCTAGACATATACAAAACACGGAAGAGAACTGCACTCTCATACCAGACTGGGTACACATCCCATGACCCTGTAACATGCCCAGCCCTGGGTGCTCACGGGCACTCACAAGAAGCTGTGCAGTCCACAGAGTCACAGGCAGTTAACCACAGACAGGTCTGGGTGCAAGAACCATAGGGAAATTACAAAACAAATTAATACAACACACAGAGAAAGTCCAGCACTCACTTATAAACTCTAAGCTAAGATTTAAAAGCAAAAATGGAAAGGTTAGTTACCGCATTTGGCCAAATGGGACAAGCCCAGGTACCACATCAAGGTCCTTTCCAATACCTGGGACCCTAAAACAGCCACACAATGCAGTAACTAACCTTTCCATTTTTGGTTTAAATCTTAGCTGAGAGCTTGTAAGTGAGTGTGTTATATATATATATATATATATATATATATAGTATATATATATATATATATATATATATATATATATATATATATATATATACACACACACACACAAACATACACTTAATATATAATATGAAAAAAGTCTAAGCACCAAAAAAATATAGAAAAAAATAAAAACCTCTTTATTCAATAAGTTAAAATAATACACAATTGGCTGATTGGAACAGCCAATAGAATGCAAGCTCAATCCGATTGTCTGATTGAATCAGCCAATCAGATTTTTCCGACCTTAATTCCGATCTTTGATGACGTCCCTTAAAGGAATCTTCATTCGTCGTTAGTCCGTCGCGGAAGGTGGATGTTCTGCGTCGGCGGTCTGAAGATGGAGCCGGAAGAAAGAAGATAGAAGATGCTGCTTGGAGGAAGACATCGCCCGGATGGAGGACCTCTTCTTTGCCACTTGGATCAAGACTTCGCCTGGATGGAGGACCACATCTCCCGGATTGGATGAAGAATTCGGCTCGGCTGGGTGAAGACAACTCAAAGTAGGATGATCTTCAGGGGGTTAGCGTTAGTTTTTTTTTAAGGGGGGATTGGGTGGGTTAGAGTAGGGGTATGTGGGTGGTGGGTTTTAATGTTGTTTTTTTTCAGGTAAAAGAGCTGATTACTTTGGGGCAATGCCCCGCAAAAATCCCTTTTAAGGGCTGGTAAAAGAGCTGGTTACTTGGTAATTTAGAATAGGGTAGGGCATTTTTTTATTTTGGGGGGCTTTATTATTTTATTAGGGGGCTTAGATTAGGTGTAATTAGTTTAAACATATTGTAATTCTTTTTTATTTTCTGTAATTTAGTGTTGTTGTTTTTTTGTACTATAGTTTAGATTATTTAATTTAATTTAATTTAATTTTAGGTAATTGTAAGTAATTGATTTAATTTATTTAATGATAGTGTAGTGTTAGGTTTAATTGTAACTCGGGTTAGGATTTATTTTACAGGTTATTTTGTAATTATTTTAACTAGGTAGCTATTAAATAGTTATTAACTATTTAATAGCTATTGTACCTAGTTAAAATAAATACAAAGTTGCCTGTAAAATAAAAATAAAACATAAGCTAGCTACAATGTAATTATTAGTTATATTGTAGCTAGCTTAGGTTTTATTTTATAGGTAAGTATTTAGTTTTAAATAGGAATAATTTAGTTAATAATAGTAAGTTTTATTTAGATTTACTAAAATAATATTTAAGTTAGGGGGGTGTTAGTGTTAAACTTAGGTTTAGGGGTTAATAAGTTTAATATAGGTGGCGGCGGGGTCTGGGAGCGGCGGTTTATGGGTTAATGAGTTTAATGTAGATTGCGGCGGTGTAGTCGGGGGCAGGATAGGGGTTAATAAGTTTAATATAGGTGGCGGAGGGCTTCGGGCTCGGCGGTTTAGGGGTTAAACAATTTATTTAGTTGCGGCGGGTTCCGCAGTATAGGGTTAATAACTTGAATATAGGTGGCGGCGGAGTAGTGGGGGGCCGGATAGGGGTTAATAGGTATGATGTACGGGAGTGGCGGTTTAGGGGTTAATACATTTATTATAGTTGCGGCGGGGTCCAGGAGCGGTGGTTTAGGGGGTAATAACTTTATTTAGGTGTGGGCGTCTCTGGGAGCAGCGGTTTAGGGTGTAAAACAGTGTAGTTTAGTGTTGGTGCTAATGGTAGGCGAGCTTAGGCGAGCGTATTGGGCCGGCGAATGCAGCTAAGTAGACGGCTTCATACATAGAGGCCAATGCCTTCTTCATCAGAGAATTTCAATAAAAATGAAGCTTTATTACAAGCTAATTATTACAATTCTATTGGTTAGATAGAGGTCACATGTGAGTGACATATAGGAGGTATGTATCATTACGTAGGGATCTTTAACAACAATAAAATGTATATATTAAGATACTAAGTGCTTGCTACTTTTTTCTTATCACTTGCTTGACTTTATGAACACATATTCGTTATATTTTTAATTGAAAAAAGAAGGCTGGTGGAACACCTTACGAACATTAAGGCAGGTCTGAAAACACATAATGTATCTGCCCACTTTAGAAGCTTTCATGGAATGTACCCATTGGGCCTGAAGGCTACTATTTTGGAACTTATACCAGTGAGCGATAGGAGAGGAAATAGGGAACTATTTCTGAGAAAACGGGAATCATGTTGGATTCATACTCTCCATACTCAGGTTCCTTATGGTCTTAATAAAGACATAGATTTAGCGGCCTTTTTAGTGGAAGGCTAATACATTTGGGAGTGATAATAGAGATGATTATTAAAGAGACACTGAACCCAAATTTTTTCTTTCATGATTCAGATAGAGCATGTAACTGTAGGCAGCTTTCTAATTTACTTCTATTATCAATTTTTCTTCATTCTCTTGCAATCTTTATTTGAAAAGAAGGCATCTCAGCTAAGGAGCCAGCAAATTGTGGGTTCAGAACCATGGACAGCACTTGTTTAAAGGTGCTGTCCAATCAGCAAGGACAACCCAGGTTGTTCACCTAAAATGGGCCGGCATCTAAACTCACATTCTTGCTTTTCAAATAAACATAACAAGAAAATGAAGACAATTTGATAATAGGAGTAAATTAGAAAGTTGCTTAAAATTGCATGCTCTATCTGAATTTTTTTTGGGTACAGTGTCCCTTTAATATTAGTAGTAGTTTATCATTACATTTTTACTTATAGGTGTATAAATGTCTTTATTAACTAATCAATTTAAATTTATATTTATACATGTATACATTTGTAAAATACATGTATACATTTGTAAAATACAAATTCCATTGTAACATGCTAAAAAAATATATATCATGTGAACATTATGATATATATTTTTTTAGCATGTTACAATGGAATTTGTATTTTAACTTGTTTTATTTATTACTGATGGACGTTTTTATAGATAGATATGTTATAATCACTGAATGTCTATTTTAGTTCTAACCCCCCCCCTTTTTTACCTATATTTAATACATTTTTAATATATTTATTGTGATTTTCGTTTTATATAAACCTACTGAATTATTATTTTGTTTAAATTCATTTCTTGTCGTATTTGAATAATTATGATGGATGTACATAGCTATTTTAGTGCTCTATACAAAGATATTCCTTATAGTAAGAGCCAGATATGAAAGAATCCTAATGCCACTTTCATGTTTCTATAGCAACTAAGATCTCTTTATATTCACGTAAACCGTGACTATTAGAATGATAGTTGTGCTCAGAACCAGTGATATCACGAACATGTGACAATCGGGATAACCAATAAACACTGGTAGATGTTACACGGCCATATGAGTCGAGACTGAGTAAACAGCATTTTTTCAATAAAAAATAATGACTGTGTGTTCAAGTTAAGTCAAACAAGTGATAAGAAAATAGTAGCAAGCACTTAGTATCTTAATATATACATTTTATCATTGTTAAAGATCCCTATGTAACAATACATACCTCCTATATGTCACTCACATGTGACCTCTATCTAACCAATAGAATTGTAATAATTAAGAGGCAAGCCGCAACCGCTCCATTTTTAAACTGTGATCCAAAGCTTCATTTTTATTGAAATCCTCTGATGAAGAAGGCATTGAATTTACTTCTAAGTCTTTGAAACACGCAAGGAATATTTTTAGCCAGGTCTTAATAAGCTATCTGGGCTGTTATCAACTTTTCCACATACCACTGTTTGCCAAGACTAGCTGTTATTCGAATGGACTGTCTTTCTGTTCTTTATATGAACAATTGATACCTCATATCCAATTGAGGTTGGAATGTGTAAGCAGAATTTACCTATGAGTTTAATAAAACTAAGTTACTCTTAACCATACAATATTGCACTACCGTGTGTGTGTATTCTGTCTTCTCTCTATCTGTATTTGCGGTGACAACAAGGGGAAGTAAGACGATATTGAGCAGCCTTGCAGTGGATCACAGACCATCTGAGCAGCTGACAAGTCTACAGATTGTGTAGACAAGCGGCACTTACCTCATATGATTGAGGTAATTCTGAGTAAGTAGGCATTCTACTTATTTTAAGCATGTTGACTGGGAATTTGGAATTAATCTTTTCTGCACGTGGGATATCTTGGGATCAACGTTGTTTTATTTTCAAGAAAAGTGGGACTGTTTGTGCTTACATTTATAAGAATTGTTATTTTTGCTGGCACTTAATATCAATTTAAACATTTGTGTATTTGTGTATTATTTTATATAATAGAATTATAAACCCTACACATAACCTACTTCTTTTAGAATTACTCAGGTTGTGACTTTATACTTCCAAACACTCTTTCCCTACGCCCTATTTCCTGATCTTTTTTACCCATATATATATATCTATACCTCTATCTATACATGATTATATATAAGTATAAATATATACACATATATATATACACATATATATATATATACACATATACATATATATATATATATATATATATATATATATATATTTAAAAATACATAGAATATATTCTGCTATGAGCAGAGCATTGATTGGAATGTGAAATATGTACAGTAAATACACAGTATAACACTTTATTAAATATGAATATGGCATAAATATGCTTTTACAAGTATTCAGCTGCTTAACTGCAAAGGGCTAAAATGCACTTATATATATATATGCCTATATATGTATACATATGTTTATATGTGCTGAGAGCTGTTTCTCTCCCTTTTAATAGCTTGCTCTAATAGTTGACAATATTTATTATATTTAAAGGGACATTTCGGTCATAATTTAAATGCACATCTAGCGGCCTTTTTGGACACCTAATAGAGGTGAACCATTGCCTGCACATATTGTTTCCTATACTATAAGTAGTTCGCTTTTGAGCTATTTTATACATTTATCATAGTGAGAGGCTCACTTTTAGGTATTTTAGATATACATGTATCTCTTTTACAATACATATTCTTATATTATGTTTTATTGTTTTTTCGATATTTATGCTTTTTCTTTTGATGTGTTTCGTAAGCTATGTTTCATATTCTGATATAGGGATATATGTTCATAGCTATTATAGAAGTTTTATTGCTTGTTTTTAATATGGATATTCCAGCTTATATAAAAAACACAGTCCTTTTATGTTCTATGTATCACATGCATATCCTGTTTAGGTCCGTTACTAAGCTCTATGTATGGAGGGTGTGTTACCTAAGGGAAGCTACTATTGGCTAATAAATGTCTCAACACACCCCATATAAGATACGTCAGCAGACTAGATGGGCATTGCCTCTGACGAAGCTGGGAGGAGCCCAGCGAAACGCGTAAGGCCACGCCCATCTATTTGACGGAGGATCAGGTTAGCACTGTGTGCAGCGGCGTTTCCTATAGCCGGCTATTATTACAGGATCTCGCTGACACGGTATTTACCGCCTCCCAACGTTTATAGTTTGTTACCCTGAGTTGTATCACGGCCCCACTTGCATCTGCACTGTGACAATGGAGCTTTGAACTTCAGTGCTATCTAAATAGCGATAAAGGGACATTTTCACCCTGGACAGTTTTACAATCACAGTGGGCTCAGTGTAACTCTCGTAGTGGGACACAAACACATCTGACCACACAGCATCCAGTTTTACCGTGTTTTGGACAACTTATACAGAGTGCCATTACATACCTCATAAGTTTGAGGGTGAAGTCTGTAAGTGTACATCTTGATGATTTTACTGTTTTGAATAAAGTGGAAAATTTGTTTTTTAATCTGCACTTAAATCAGTGTGTTTTTTCCCTTGGTTGTGCTCCATCCCCCTTTCTGTTTCTACAGATTTTTTGTTCATATATCCACACCTCACGGAGATAACACCAGTGATTGGAAGGGAGCTGCATTGCAAACACACGTATCAACACAAGAACACTCTAAAAGGGAAGTTAAGATTTTATGTTTCTTCTCTTTTATGTATTGGAATGACTTTTTACTTTGCTTAAAGGGGACTATACCATATGATTCTCTGATCGATTTTATTGTATTTTCATTTGTTTGATTTATTGTTTGATTTTGGATAATATTGTGTTCTGTTTATTAATTACTACACTGTATTGTATGTGGTGTTTATTATCTATATTCATTTTTGTGTGGCGCTACCTTAATATTGTATGTTATACAGTATTTTTTTGGTGTTACATAGATGAATTACATCTTTAAATAGAAACACATTTGCAATATACATGTATTGGCAAAATGCTTCTAGTAAAAGTTATGACTGTTTAAGTGCTAGCATTTTTCTCTGCACGTGCATATGAAGCATAGCTAGATATTCTCAGTGCACTAGCATTTTAAATACTACAGCTGCTCATAGAGTCAGTGGGGCTTGTATCATGTCAGCAATTAACAAATAGAGTCATTACCAGATGGTTCAAGCATCTTAGGCTCTCTGAGAAAGTGCTGTGTTTAAAATAATGGTGCATACTTAAATACACTTTTAAAAATGCTATAGCTTTTATTAGAAGCATTTTTGCTAATACATGTATATTACAAAAATTCTTCTATTCAAAACTGAAATGTATCCGTATGTATTTTAATTTAGGCTGGAATGTTCCTTGAAATGGAAGTCATATAGATTCAAAGATGTATTTTCCAAAAGGGTAGTATAGGCTGCTAAACCCTAATATAGCATCTTATATCAATATAACTCAAGATAGCTCTCACATTTGCAGGATCCATAGCTAATGCTAATTTGGATATGCTATAGGGAAAGATAATAATAAAGATAGTTCCCACTAAAGAGGGAGCTTAGTCGTTTGATTTGTAAATGGGAAAATACATTCTTTTGTGTGCTGCCTCTAGTTGCAACTAATATTTAAAAGTAAGTTGTTGTTTTTCAGATCCAGTCTCCAAGGAACCTTAGCGTACCAGATTTAAAAGATGTCGCTACCTAAACAAAGATGAAACAATTGCAATGATTGTTACTGAACAGCACAATAAGAGACATACTTAGCATGTGGTTTATTAAGGCATCTTTGGGATTGCATTAAAACAGATAATGAAGTGATGATACAAGTTCATTAATTTATTCCTAAATTATATTAATACTATTTTGATAATCACATATTAGGATATTCTACTTATGGAATAAAAAGTGTAGATTCTCCATTATCACAATAATTTAATTGAGGGATCATAGAAGAAAATTTAGCTAAATTATAAAATATGGTGGGATTAGTTAGCTAGTCAAATGATTTCCAGAAACAAGATTACCTACTGCATATGTGCACAAAAAGATTATATTTTTTAACATCCAAAACCCCCCATTCCTTAACATCTGAATCTGTACACAAAAAGGTCTCTAGCAACTAAACAAAACATTACTGAAGTTTAACTTTATACGTTCAAAAAAGAATAAAAGTCAAAATTAAACTTTCAGGGTTCAGACAGATCGTTCAATTCTATCAGATTTATTTAATTCTCTTAGTATCCTTAGTTGAAAAGCATACCCAGGTAGGCTCATGACCGTATATTAATATATACATCTAAAATAGTGTATGTGACTGCTTCAGAATGTATTGTATGTGTGCAAGATAGAATTATTTCAAATCAACCTGGAATATTGTCAAATGTGTAAAAAAGTCCAGATTAGTACTTTATCAACACCCTTTGCATGCTGAACTTTATATGTCCATTGGTTTCCAAAATAAAATGAAAAACCCTTGTTCGGAAGGATTGCAATCATTAGAGCCATTGCTGTCCATTTATTCTATAGGGGATTTTTTCAGCTTTCTGCTTGGATCTGATCTGAACTTTTCCCAATATGGAAATATTTAGCTTGGATTGTGATCACTCACAACTTGGAACACACAGATTCTAGAGCCAAAAAACACAGATAAACTGGATCAGAAAGATTAGAATCTATCTACCCTATAGTTATATGCAAGCAACAGGGCAATAATAATATGCTGTAGCACGATATATTCCTTTTTTGCTCTGTTATGCTCCTTTAAGTTTATAATGACAACTCTATTTGAACGGTAAAGCATGGTTACACTAATGTATGGCCTTAATATTTTAGCTGTAAAGTAATGCAGCCATAGTTTGAGTTCACTGAATAAGTTGTTATAAGCTCAACTTAACAAATGATTTTACTGAAGCATTGATATATTCATCAGAGCAAAAGGTTATTTATCTTAGAGACTGTTAGGATTTTTTTTAAAGAATACAGTTAAAATTACTGAACAGATTTGATTAAAATTTGGCAGGAGCACAGAGTCAGAAGGTTTTAACTTCCCTATAAAAAGTAAATCTACTTAAGTAGTTATTGAGGTGTAAGATATCACAACTGTAGCTGTAAATGGGCATAAAAATGTGTTTGAGCAATTAAAGGGACAGTCTACTCCAGAATGTGTATTGTTTAAAAAAAGATAAATATTACCTTTATTACCCATATGCCAGTTTTGCATAACCAGCACTGTTATATTAATATACTTTTAACTCTTTGATTACCTTATATCTAAACCTCTGCAGACTGGCCCCTTATTTCAGTTAATTTGACAGACTTGATTTTAGCCAGTCAGTGCTGTCTCATAAATAACTCCACGGGAGTGAGCACAATGTTATCTATATGACACACAAACTAGCACTGTCTAGCTGTGAACATTTGTGAAAATGCACTAAGATAAGAGGCGGCCTTCAATGGCTTAGAAAGAAGCATATAAGCCTACCTAATTTAAGCTTTCAACTGATAATACACAGAACAAAGAACAAAGCAAATTTGATGATAAAAGTAAATTGGAAAGTTGTTTAAAATTGCATGCCCTATCTGAATAATGAAAGTTTAACATTGACTAGACTGTCCCTTTAAGTATTGTGTCACAGCATTTTATTATTACAATTTTACTTAAAGTGATGGTAAATCCTAGCGTTTTGGAAATGCTAGGATTTATCAGTGCTACAAATAAAGGGGACTTTCAGTCATGAAGTATAAAATACTTCATGCTAAAAAATCCTATATTTGCCTGCAGATTATGCCGAGCTAAGCGCCTCAGGTCTCCCATGGCAGAACGCTATATTTCTTCAATGAGGTGATGGTTCCACCTCTTAGCCAATAGCCGTACGGCCCAGTTGGCATTATGCTATATGGCTAGCATGCTATTGGCTAACATCACCTCATTGATAAAATAGCGTGCTGCCATGGGCGGCCTGAGGAGCTCAGTGCAGCATATGCTGCAGGCAAATATGCTAAGATTTACCATCACTTTAAATAAAACTTTGTGTAAGTGTTTAACCTCTGCGGTCAGCATGCAGCACACAGTCACTATGAAAGCTTCTGTAGCCCTCTCTGGGGTGTAGTGTATAACTGAGCAACGCGTTTCAACAAGTATTTGTCAAGCTCTGACAAAGACTTCTTGAAACGCGTTGCTCAGTTATACACTTCACTCCAGAGAGGGCTACAGAGGCTTCCGTAGTGACTGTGCTGCATGCTGGCCGCAGTTGTATTGCACTTCAATATTCACTTTAACCGACACAGGCCAGTCTGTTTACAGACTTTTTAAAGAAATAATACCAGCTGGATGAGACATATCTGAAGACTTTTCTGACTTTTCCATGTAACAGACTCACCCACTGTCTGGAACGCTTAACAAATCACTATACTGAGGTTTCTCCTTTATCCTATTAGGAGCTGGTCTTCCATGTGGGATCAGAAGCCTGCCTTTCTCTGAACTTGTTGGATACAAAGCCGGTCCTGGCCGCAACTCTAGCTGTGATGCTTATACTATCATCTGCTATTGGATTTTTGCTAATAGATCGCAATATTAGCCAGTTTGCGATTAGTTTCTATCTGTTTTGGTGCAATATTTTTGACATCATTTTACCTTTTATTCTGCATTTTTTTTATATTGCTGCGTTTTTATGTTGCTGTGTATTCATATTTAGTTTTAATAATTGTTACATTAAATAACTGTTTTTTAACGATCTTTATTTTCTATATTACCAATCATACCCCTGGGTGTTAACACTTCAGCTTCAATAGCGCAATCTACCTAATTTTTACTCAATGTATCTAACTTTTTAGGATTGGGAGCTCCTTTTATGTGTTAATTGTTTGTTTTTAACTATTTATTTTGCAGTTAGTCACCCTCCTCCTCTAATTTTCTAAGGCCTAGATTTGGAGTTCGGCGGTAAAAGGGCTGTTAACGCTCCGCGGGCTTTTTTCTGGCCGCACCATAAAATTAACTCTGGTATCGAGAGTTCAAACAAATGCTGCGTTAGGCTCCAAAAAAGGAGCGTAGAGCATTTTTACCGCAAATGCAACTCTCGATACCAGAGTTGCTTACGGACGCGGCCGGCCTCCAAAACGTGCTCGTGCACGATTCTCCCATAGGAAACAATGGGACTGTTTGAGCTGAAAAAAAACCTAACACCTGCAAAAAAGCAGCGTTCAGCTCCTAACGCAGCCCCATTGTTTCCTATGGGGGAACACTTCCTACGTCTGCACCTAACACTCTAACATGTACCCCGAGTCTAAACACCCCTACCCTTACACTTATTAACCCCTAATCTGCCGCCCCCGCTATCGCTGACCCCTGCATATTTTTTTTAACCCCTAATCTGCCGCTCCGTAAACCGCCGCCACCTACGTTATCCCTATGTACCCCTAATCTGCTGCCCTAACATCGCCGACCCCTATATTATATTTATTAACCCCTAATCTGCCCCCCTCAACGTCGCCGACACCTGCCTACACTTATTAACCCCTAATCTGCCGAGCGGACCTGAGCGCTACTATAATAAAGTTATGAACCCCTAACCCGCCTCACTAACCCTATCATAAATAGTATTAACCCCTAATCTGCCCTCCCTAACATCGCCGACACCTAACTTCAATTATTAACCCCTAATCTGCCGACCGGAGCTCACCGCTATTCTAATAAATGTATTAACCCCTAAAGCTAAGTCTAACCCTAACACTAACACCCCCCTAAGTTAAATATAATTTTTATCTAACGAAATAAATTAACTCTTATTAAATAAATGATTCCTATTTAAAGCTAAATACTTACCTGTAAAATAAATCCTAATATAGCTACAATATAAATTATAATTATATTATAGCTATTTTAGGATTAATATTTATTTTACAGGCAACTTGGTAATTATTTTAACCAGGTACAATAGCTATTAAATAGTTAAGAACTATTTAATAGTTACCTAGTTAAAATAATAACAAATTTACCTGTAAAATAAATCCTAACCTAAGATATAATTAAACCTAACACTAGACTATCAATAAAATAATTAAATAAACTACCTACAATTACCTACAATTAACCTAACACTACACTATCAATAAATTAATTAAACACAATTCCTACAAATAAATACAATTAAATAAACTAGCTAAAGTACAAAAAATAAAAAAGAACTAAGTTACAGAAAATAAAAAAATATTTACAAACATAATAAAAATATTACAACAATTTTAAACTAATTACACCTACTCTAAGCCCCCTAATAAAATAACAAAGCCCCCCAAAATAAAAAATTCCCTACCCTATTCTAAATTAAAAAAGTTACAAGCTCTTTTACCTTACCAGCCCTGAACAGGGCCCTTTGCGGGGCATGCCCCAAGAATTTCAGCTCTTTTGCCTGTAAAAGAATAAATACAATACCCCCCCCCCAACATTACAACCCACCACCCACATACCCCTAATCTAACCCAAACCCCCCTTAAATAAACCTAACACTAAGCCCCTGAAGATCTTCCTACCTTGTCTTCACCATACCAGGTTCACCGATCCGTCCTGAAGAGCTCCTCCGATGTCCTGATCCAAGCCCAAGCGGGGGCTGAAGAGGTCCATGATCCGGTCAAAGTCTTCATCCAAGCGGGGCAGAAGAGGATCTTCCATCCGATTGAAGTCATCATCCAGGCGGCATCTTCTATGGTCTTCCATCCGGAGCGAAGCGGCAGGATCCTGAAGACCTCCAGCGCGGAACATCCATCCGGACCGACGACTGAACGACGAATGACTGTTCCTTTAAGGGACGTCATCCAAGATGGCGTCCCTCGAATTCCGATTGGCTGATAGGATTCTATCAGCCAATCGGAATTAAGGTAGGAATTTTCTGATTGGCTGATGGAATCAGCCAATCAGAATCAAGTTCAATCCGATTGGCTGATCCAATCAGCCAATCAGATTGAGCTCGCATTCTATTGGCTGTTCCGATCAGCCAATAGAATGCGAGCTCAATCTGATTGGCTGATTGGATCGGCCAATCGGATTGAACTAGATTCTGATTGGCTGATTCCATCAGCCAATCAGAAAATTCCTACCTTAATTCCGATTGGCTGATAGAATCCTATCAGCCAATCGGAATTCGAGGGACGCCATCTTGGATGACGTCCCTTAAAGGAACAGTCATTCGTCGTTCAGTCGTCGGTCCGGATGGATGTTCCGCGCTGGAGGTCTTCAGGATCCTGCCGCTTCGCTCCGGATGGAAGAAGATCGAAGATGCCGCTTGGAGAAGATGTTTGCCGGTCCGGATGTCCTCTTCTTGCCGGATAGGAGGAAGACTTTGGAGCCTCTTCTGGACCGGATTATGGATCGCCAACCCCCGCTTGGGTTGGATGAAGATCTTGGAGCCAGGACGGATCGGTGATACCTGGATGGTGAAGACAAGGTAGGAAGATCTTCAGGGGCTTAGTGTTAGGTTTATTTAAGGGGGGTTTGGGTTAGATTAGGGGTATGTGGGTGGTGGGTTGTAATGTTGGGGGGGGGGTATTGTATGTTTTTTTTTACAGGCAAAAGAGCTGAAATTCTTGGGGCATGCCCCGCAAAGGGCCCTGTTCAGGGCTGGTAAGGTAAAAGAGCTTGTAACTTTTTTAATTTAGAATAGGGTAGGGAATTTTTTATTTTGGGGGGCTTTGTTATTTTATTAGGGGGCTTAGAGTAGGTGTAATTAGTTTAAAATTGTTGTAATATTTTTCTTATGTTTGTAAATATTTTTTTATTTTCTGTAACTTAGTTCTTTTTTATTTTTTGTACTTTAGCTAGTTTATTTAATTGTATTTATTTGTAGGAATTGTGTTTAATTAATTTATTGATAGTGTAGTGTTAGGTTAATTGTAGGTAATTGTAGGTAGTTTATTTAATTAATTTATTGATAGGGTAGTGTTAGGTTTAATTATAACTTAGGTTAGGATTTATTTTACAGGTAAATTTGTTATTATTTTAACTAGGTAACTATTAAATAGTTCTTAACTATTTAATAGCTATTTTACCTGGTTAAAATAATAACAAAGTTGCCTGTAAAATAAATATTAATCCTAAAATAGCTATAATATAATTATAATTTATATTGTAGCTATATTAGGATTTATTTTACAGGTAAGTATTTAGCTTTAAATAGGAATAATTTATTTAATAAGAGTTAATTTATTTCGTTAGATAAAAATTATATTTAACTTAGGGGGGTGTTAGTGTTAGGGTTAGACTTAGCTTTAGGGGTTAATACATTTATTAGAATAGCGGTGAGCTCCGGTCGGCAGATTAGGGGTTAATAATTGAAGTTAGGTGTCGGCGATGTTAGGGAGGGCAGATTAGGGGTTAATACTATTTATGATAGGGTTAGTGAGGCGGATTAGGGGTTAATACATTTATTATAGTAGCGCTCAGGTCCGCTCGGCAGATTAGGGGTTAATAAGTGTAGGCAGGTGTCGGCGACATTGAGGGGGGCAGATTAGGGGTTAATAAATATAATATAGGGGTCGGCGATGTTAGGGCAGCAGATTAGGGGTACATAGGGATAACGTAGGTGGCGGCGATTTGCGGTCGGAAGATTAGGGGTTAATTATTTTAAGTAGCTGGCGGCGATGTTGTGGGGGGCAGGTTAGGGGTTAATAAATATAATATAGGAATCGGCGGGGTTAGGGGCAGCAGATTAGGGGTACATAAGTATAACGTAGGTGGCGGTCGGCAGATTAGGGGTTAAAAATTTTAATCGAGTGGCGGCGGTGTGGGGGGACCTCGGTTTAGGGGTACATAGGTAGTTTATGGGTGTTAGTGTACTTTAGGGTACAGTAGTTAAGAGCTTTATAAACCGGCGTTAGCCAGAAAGCTCTTAACTCCTGCTATTTTCAGGCGGCTGGAATCTTGTCGTTAGAGCTCTAACGCTCACTTCAGAAACGACTCTAAATACCAGCGTTAGAAAGATCCCATTGAAAATATAGGCTACGCAAATGGCGTAGGGGGATCTGCGGTATGGAAAAGTCGCGGCTGAAAAGTGAGCGTTAGACCCTTTAATCACTGACTCCAAATACCAGCGGGCGGCCAAAACCAGCGTTAGGAGCCTCTAACGCTGGTTTTGACGGCTACCGCCGAACTCCAAATCTAGGCCTAAGTGTTTAACCTCTGCAAAGTTAGCTTCAGAACAGCAATGCACTAGTGGGGTAAACCAGCTATTAGTGTAAACTGGAAGCGTCTAGGAGAAACAACAGACCAGAAATGAAGTGGGAGGTGATGCAAACCCACAAAGCAGGGCTGCCAAGTGCTGAAGCGCATAGCAAGTAAAACTTGTGTATCTCTTGAATCACTCAATACAGAGTTCCATACTGCCTCTGGATGCAACATTAGCACAAGGGCTGTGCTTCAAGAGATTCATAAAATTCATATTCATTGTAGAGCAACTGTACACTAACCTCACATCAACATGTGCAATGCCAAGTGTTGCTTGGAGTGGTGTAAAGCACACTACCACTGGACTATGGAGAAGTTGAAACTCTGGAGTGTTCTCTGGAGTGATGAATCATGATTCACTATCTGGGAGTCTGATCTAAGTATCTGGGTGTGATGACTGCCACGAGAACACTACCTACCAGATTGCATAGTACCTACTGTAAAGTTTGGTGGAGGGGAGTGGGGGGCTTAGTTCCAGTTATGGGTCATCTTCATGCTACAGGATACAAAGACATTTTATACAACTGGGTGCTTCCAACTTTGTAGCAATGGTTTGGGAAGGCCCTTTCTTGAATTCAACCTACTATACACCTTTGGGATAAATTGGAATGACAATTGTGAGTGAGACCTTTTTCGTCCAACATCAGTGTCTGACCTCACCATTGCTCTTTTCATGAATAGACACACTTTCCCACATACACACTCAAAAACCTTGTGCAAAGTCTTTCCAAGAGTTGTGGATGAATCAATTTTATTATTTTTTATTAATATTTTATGTTTAATATTTCAATAACGCGTTTTGAAGATAGCAATTATTCATGTGAGCTAACCCGAACGTGTTAGTCCTAAATTGTGAAATCTGATCCTTGTTAAGCATATTTTACATTCCTGTGTTCTTCACATTGAAGATAATGTACTTTTTTATTATTAAACATATATTTCTATACATATCTAATATTGTTCATGTAAAATACATATCTATACCTATATATCTATAGGAATAGACATATCTGTCTAGTGATGTTATTGTTAACGTGTGAGTGCTACATTACGTTCCACTCGTAATCTAACCCTAAATGTGGTATGAAATTATAGCCAAAATATAAATTCATGAAATTATACAAATCATTTTTTATCTTTCCCTCAATATGTATGATTTAATTGGATTCAAAGTTACTGATATATTACCATAAAAAAGTGATGAAGTTAAACACATTATACAAAATAATAATAATAATAATAATTTCAGATAAGTAGTTTTCCTGTTTCAAAAGACTTTTAAAACTAAATACATTGTATGCATCCCATCTAATAATGAGTGCCACTATTTTGAAGCTTGGATTACACTGCAGGTATCTGAAGAAGATTGGCTGCACAAATGCAAACAATTCAGCACTGAAATGCAGTGAAAGCTAGGCTCCCACCCCAAAACTAGATAAAGGTGGGGAATAACCTCTAAACTATGCTTATAAAGGGCTAGATAAGGAGTGGAATAAAGGGATGGGGAAGAAAACAAAAATTGCATTAAACTCACCATAAATACACTTAAAAATACAGTTAGACTCATATAAACCCTGTCTGATAAAATCCTGTATAAAAAAATATAAAAAACTTATAAGGGCTCAACGATATATGTTCTAAAGTGTTAGACAAAATAAGGGCTGCAAAGGCTTTAACATATATATGCATGCTTACATAGGTACAGATATCAATTTTACATTTACATTATCAGATATATCTGATAATGGTAGCAAAAAAAGGATATCTACATATATAACAATAGAAATAGATATACAGGTATATGTATATATATAGCTATATATTGAAATATGTATTTATAATAAAAAGTACATTGTTCTGCATGTGAAGAACATGGGAATGTGACATTTTTATAACTCCTGTCGGGTTAGTTGACTTCTATAGGGAGAATACGTTATCGTCAGGTTTTGCCCACATGCAAACATTTTAATTTCAACTTGTAATACGAATGCAACTGGACGTGCGCAAAAAGCTTAGCTCTAAGCGAAGTTAACGCGCAAGCCGGATTGCAAAATAGCTCTCCACTCGTAATCTAGCCCAAAATGTATTTAATCTTTAATGACCCTTTAAAAAATCTTTGGTAATGGATGAAACATTTTAAAATGAATTCTACAATACAAGGAAACTATTTTTTTAAAGTACCATCTAAGTCAGAATAACACGCAGCTTCTCTATGGCCTGTGGGATAAGAATCACAAAAAAATCAGCATGATAGAATTCTAAAAAAATGCCTTTTTGAGACTATCTGAAGTTTTACTTTCTCAGAGAATACTGTGGGCTACAGCATCTGCTTTCAGCTCTTCTGGCCCATTTGGCATTTTAAGAGTTAACAACGGGATAAACAGGTGAAAAACGGTGACAGCACAATTAAATACACTGCAGGGATTTACAGATTCTAGCTGCGTCATCCCATTAAAACCAGGCAACGTCTCTCCCATTTTAATGAAACACAAAGCTATTTTATACAGGAATTGAAGGCTAGAATACTGAACACAATTGCAAGACTTTGCCTGGCAGCTTTGTATTTTGTTAGATCATTCTGCATCTTTTCCAAGAGAGTGTTCCCTATTAAAACCAGCTTTGCCAGTAAACATTTTCATATTCTAAATGCCTTGTTTGACTTAGTGAACAACTCAAGATTTTGCAGTACACTTTTGCAGTGACCTGAAAGAAAAAAAGTCTTAAGCAATTTGTTCAGCTTTGACTTTGTAAAAGTGATGCTTACAAAGTGTGACCACATGAGAAAGAGAAAAAAAAGTGTTCTGCCTGGGGAAAATTCCTTCGTACACTTTCAATATTAGCAGTCTTCATGATAAACTGCAAAACTGCACAAATCACAGATCTGTAAATCAATGGGAACAGACAAATCCTCCCTGCAGAGAGACAAATCTTTCCAGAAGGATTTTCACGTCTCCTCGATGTTAGCTTTTGTGATGCAAAGTTGGGTGACAGAAGAAATATGGCCCAAGAAGTGGTTATGGGTTGGTTTCCAATTGCCTGTAAGGTGCCTAGCAGTGGAAATATCAACAACACATTTATTTTAGATTCTATAGCTTTCAAATCCCTTTGCTGCCAGAGAGGCAAGGTGACACCTAAGTAAGCTGTGCCAATGGGGAACTAGAAAAATAAATCTTACATATATACGGTCTTACTTGTGTAACAATTTAGTGCAGTACAAATATAAAATGTTCTCATAATGCCTTATGTTATAGTAGGGGTCAACTATTCTCTGTAAAGTCTTGTGCTGTAGCCATGACAATTTATCTATATTTTGAACCCCAGTCTATGACAACGTTCCAAGAAGGACATTCTATTCAAAATTTATTTTATATATATATATATATATATATATATATATACACACACACACACTCTGTGTGTGTGTGTGTGTGTGTGTAAAAAAACAGAATTCCAAAATCCAAACCCTTAACTTAAAAAAAAAAATATATATATATATATATATATATATATACATACAGTTGTGCTCATAAGTTTACATACCCTGGCAGAATTTATGATTTCTTGGCCATTTTTCAGAGAAAACTTTTCTTTCACTCATGGTTAGTGTTTGGCTGAAGCCATTTATTATCAATCAACTGTGTTTACTCTTTTTAAATCACAATGACAAAGAAACTACCCAAATGACCCTGATCAAAAGTTTACATACCTTCGTGATTTTGGCCTGATAACATGCACACAAGGGGTTTGAATGGCTATTAAAGGTAACCATCCTTACCTGTGATCTTTTTGCTTGTAATTAGTGTGTGTGTATAAAAGGTCAATGAGTTTCTGGACTCCTGACAGACCCTTGCATCTTTCCCAGTGCTGCACTGACGTTTCTGGATTCTGAGTCATGGAGAAAGCAAAAGAATTGTCAAAGGATCTGTGGGAAAAAGGTAGTTGAACTGTATAAAACAGGAAAGGGATTTCAAAAGATATCCAAGGAATTGAGAATGCAAATCAGCAGCATTCAAACTCTAATAAAGAAGTGGAAAATGAGGGGTTCTGCTGAAACCAAACCACGGTCAGGTAGACCAACTAAAATTTCAGCCACAACTGCCAAGAAAATTGTTTGGGATGCAAAGAAAAACCTTCAAATAACTTCAGGTGAAATACAGGACATGTGGTGTGGCTGTTTCAAGATGCACAATAAGGAGGGACTTGAAGAAAGATGGGCTGCATGGTCGAGTCGCCAGAAGAAAGCCATAACTACGCAAATTCCACAAAGTATCCCACTTACAATACGCCAAACAGCACAGAGACAAGCCTCAAACCTTCTGGCACAAAGTCATTTGGAGTGATGAGACCAAAATTGAGCTTTTTGGCCACAACCATAAACGCTAGATTTGGAGAGGAGTCAACAAGGTTTATGATGAAAGGTACACCATTCCTACTGTGAAACATGGAGGTGGATCGCTGATGTTTTGGGGATGTGTGAGCTACAAAGGCACAGGAAATTTGGTCAGAATTGATGGCAATATGAGTGCAGTATGTTATCAAACAGAGCGCCTCATTTTCCACTTCTTGATTAAAGTTTGAACACTGCTGATTTGCATTCTCAATTCCTTGGATATCTTTTTATATCCCTTTCCTGTTTTATGCATTTCAACTACCTTTTTCCCACAGATCCTTGACAATTCGTTTTCTTTCCCCATCACTCAGAATCCAGAAATGTCAGTGCAGCACTGGATGAAAGATGCAAGGGTCTGTCAGGAGTCCAGAAACTCATTGAACTTTTATACACACACACTAATTACAAGCAAACAGATCACAGATGAGGATGGTTACCTTTAATAGCCATTCAAACCCCTTTGTGTCAACTTGTGTGCATGTTATCAGGCCAAAATCACCCGGGTATGTAAACTTTTGATCAGGGTCATTTGGGTAGTTTCTGTTGTCATTATGATTTAAAAAGAGTAAACACAGTTGATTGATACTACATGGCCTTAGCCAAACACTAACCATGAGTGAAAGAAAAGTTTTTGTGTTATCATTTACATTCTCTGTATATATATATATATATATATATATATATATATATACACAGTATATATATCTTTTTAAATAAAATTATAAAAAAAATTACTTTTTTAAGGTTTATTTGGTTTACAGTGATGCAATAAATGCCAAAGAACAACTTTAGAGCACCAATAATTGAAACAATCTTAGACATTGGCAATAATAGCACCGTCAAAGGGCTAGATTACAAGTAGAGCGGTATTCAGCAATCTCGCTCGTGCGCTGATACCGCACCATTGTAATCTAGCCCAAAGTGTTTTCACATTAACAATAACAAAGCATGATCCAAATGATATACTAATGCTCAACATAAAAGCATGATTATTGATAGAAGAAACATTTTATGAACTAAGCAGAAATCAGAATTGTATATAAATACTGTATATATATATATATATATATATATATATATATTTATGTTTTTTAAAAAGTATCAGGTTGCTCAAGTTACAGACTGAGCTAGAAAGTACTAACTAATAGGTCGTCACATCCCAGTATAGAGTTCTATAACAACAAATAATTATAATGGGCCCAATTGTGTTTGTATATGGTGTTATATCACAGATCTGAAAGTCTGTATAATTAATTACACAACACTACATAAACATAGCTTTATCACTGTTGACTGCCAATATGCTAACTAAAAATATATCATTATAGATATATTTAAGGAACAAAAGTCAACCAAGGCACATCAATGTTTTTATTGCTGGAATTAATATGAAGTAAAAGATGATTAAAAATAAGTAAAATTGAATAATTGACAAATACACAAATAAAAGACAATGCAAGAGCACTGACTTTAAATTTGAAATGAGCAGTAAAATATTTTCGGCACATTTCAAAGTTAATTCAATTTTCCGTCCCCTGTACAGTTATCACAACATTCATATGCAAATATACTGTGCACTTTTGCCCATACTTAGTAGGGGCTGGAGCTTCAGAAAGTGTGCATATAAAACTAATGTGCATGTTTGGATAATGGAAGTATATTGGACAGTCTTTTTATTGCATGCTTTATGTGAAGCATGAAACTTTAATTTTGACCTAAGTGTCCCTTTAAATTTAAACTAACATGCCAGTATCGATTGTGAACTTCCTACTAACGCACATTTACTTATATGTACTTTTTTAGGTACTTTTCAACCAATGAGCGTTAGCAGAAAGTGCCTATAATCAAATGATAATCAGTGGGAAAAGCCTCGGCCAATTAACATCAATGGGAAATGCCTACCAGCCAATGAGTATCAGTGGGAAGTGCCTATCAAATGATGTGAATTTAAACAAAGAAAAAAAACTGGTAGTTTTTAATTGTTTTAAATTTAAGTAGCTGTTACTTTATAGAAACTCAACATAATTAGATGCTGTCCTTGCATATAGATAACAGCATATTATTGAGTTTGTATCTTTTACATAAGGTCTGAGATTTAAAAGGTCATTTAAAAAAAATGTGTCTTAAAATTCCCAAATTATTTTGTTTGTTGTGCCCAGCTTGCCATCTTTCAAAAATGATGTCAAAACAGTTTTGAAAAGCTTTATTAAACATGGCATGTGTTTGTCATTAATACATTTTAATTTTGTTTTGGAGCAGTGTCAAAAATAAAATTCCTGAATTCTTGAAACAATAAAAAATAATATAATACTTATTTATCTTCTCATTTATCAGAGGACTAGTGAAGGTTGAATGATTCAGCATGTTTATTAGATATAAAAAACATTGGTGAAAATTGTTTGCACTAACTTAATGTTGAATGTTTGCTGAAAATTCAACATTTGCAATTTTTCAAAACAAAGAACAATAACCTTTGAACGTTGATTTCCATAGACTTCAGCGTAAGTCTATGGGAATAAATATTCAAATATTACATTCAATATTAAAGTTGTAAGCTTGATGGAAGATAATTGATATTTCCATCTAAAATATATTTCAATGTAGCCATTTGCATATCACAGCGGCAAATTTAATTTCATTTCAGTATTTTCCCTTACCACCTCAATTGGAAACCACCTCCATTTATTTAATGAAGTGTGTATGCAAATTACTCCTATACCTACTACCTTCTAACTTGAGATAATTTCCTCTTTTCTAGTGTTGCTTTTTTGCAAAAAACAAAACAAAAACAAGTCTTGCAATGCTACTTTTTAAATCAATATAGCAGTTCAGCAGTCATAGAGAACATTTGCCCTACCATTTGCATACCAAAAGTTCTCAAAGATGAAGAATTTTTATGAAGCATTTATAGACCTATTCTTAGTGGAAGGACATAAGGACAAGTTTGTCTGCAGGAAATTAGCCAAATACCTAGGCAAAGGAATCTTTGGGTAAGGGCAGAGGGCACCAAGTCCCCTTATTTAATGCCTGGCCCCCTCATAAACTCCCCAATCGTGATCATCCCTCTCATTATTAGGGTTACCAGGTGTCAAGTATTCAACTGGACAGTCCAGCAAAATATATACAAAAATACAATATATAGACAGTAAAGTCAAAATCAAACTGTGATTAGCATGCAATTCTAAATAACTTTAAAAAAAATATATTTTCTATTATGAAATTTGCTTTGTTCTCTTGGTATCCTGTAGGATGTATCTATCTGCATGTCTTAGTCACGGCTCTACATGGAAAAGAATTGCCAGAGGAATTGAAAAATCTGATTGTGAAACTTCACAAACATGGAAAAGCATACAGGAAGATCGGTGACCAACTAAAAACCAGTTGAAACACAGTAGCAGCAGTAATCAGGAGGTATAATATGAGCCATAGTACCACTAATCAGAGCTAAAGTAGCCATTCGTATAAAGTGATACCAAGGATAGTGCGCTATGTGCACAATTTAGCTCTGAAAAACATACTGGCAAGTGCTTCAGACTTGGCTTATTGGTTATCAAAGGCAATTGGAGTTTATGTGACAGCTCAGACAGTGTGAAGCATGCTGCATAATGTTGAACTCTTTGGGCAGCATCCAAGAAAAAAAAACCTTGCTTACTCTTCGGAACAAAACTGCAAGATTAAACTTTGCTAATGAACATGAAAAGAAGCCTGATGAATATTGGGAGCGCATTCTTTGGTCACATGAGTCCAAGATAAAATTGTTCAGCTCAGATGGTGTCCAGCATGTTTGGTATGAACCTGGCCAGGATCATTGACGGTAAATGCAAAGCCCAAACAGGGAAGCATGGAGGTGGGAGAGTGATGATATGGGGCTGCATGAGTGCAAAAGCTGTTGGGGAGATAATATTTATAGATGGCACCATGAATGTCTGTGGGAATGTCAAAATACTGGCTGACAAAATGACTCTCAGTCTCCAGAAGCTTTGCAGAAGATAAATATTCCAGCATGATAATGATCCAAATCCCACTGTCAAAATCACAAAACAGTTTCTGAAGAAGAAAAAAAGTGAAATCTATGACCAGGACAAGTATGTCTCTTGACTTGTATCCAACAGAACACCTGGGAAATGTTAAAGAGAAAGTTAGAGCAGCACAACCCTTCCAGCAAAGAGCAGCTGAAAGAAATTGTCTCTGTTAAATGGCAGAACATCTCCGTAAAAATCTGTGCAATACTGATATCCCATGCAAGGGAGGATTAAAGGGACAGTCAACACCAGAATTTTTGTTGTTTAAAAAGATAGATAATCCCGTTATTACCCATTCCCCAGTTTTGCATAACCAACAGTTATATTAAAGGGACATAATACTCATATGCTAAATCACTTGAAACTGATGCAGTATAACTGTAAAAAGCTGACAGGAAAATATCACATGAGCATCTCTATGTAAAAAAGGAAGATATTTTACCTCACAATTTCCTCAGCTCAGCAGAGTAAATTCTGTGTAAAAAGTTATACTTCAGTTGTTGCTCAGCTGCAGGTAAAAATAAATAAATGAAGAAATGAACAGCAGTCAATCAGCATCAACAGTGCTGAGGTCATGAATTCTTTTACTGTGATCTAATGAGATTTGACTTAACTCTCATGAGATTTCATAGTGAACTTCCTTAAACTGAATAGGGAAATAAGATGAGAGTGCACGAGACTCAATCCCTTAGCTGTCCCGGGACAGACATACTGATTTGCTGCTTAGAAGTCCTTTACAATGGGATGTGGCCACTCATGAATTTTTGAGGTAAAATATCTTTCTTTTTTACATAGAGATGTTCAGGTAATATTTTCTAGGCAGTTTTTTACAGCTATGCTGCATCACCTTCAAGTGTTTCAACATTTGGGTACCATGGCCCTTTAATACACTTTTTACCTCTGCAGAGGCTTAGATACAAGGATATCACAAACTGCCCCCTTAGTTCAGTTCTTTTGACAGACTTGCATTTTAGCCAATCAGTGCTCACTCCAGGGTAACTTCACGTGCATGAACTCAATGTTATCTATATGAAACACATGAACTAACACCCTCTAGTGGTGTAAAAATGTCAAAATGCTTTCAGATTAGATCCGGCCTTCAAGGTTTAAGAAAATAGCATATGAACATCCTAGGTTTAGCTTTCAACTAAGAATGCCAAGAGACCAAAGCTAAATTGGTGATAAAAGTAAATTGGAAAGTTGTTTAAAATTACATGCCCTATGTGTGTGTGTGTGTATGTATATATATATATACATACATACATACATACATACATACATACATACATACACAGTATATGTATATATATATATATATATATATATATATATATACACACACATACATATATATATACACACACACAAACAAGTGGACACATATAGGTTAATGCTTTGTTATTTCATTAGTAGTTCCTTGGTGCTGGCAATTATTAGTGCTTCTCTACTTTTGACATATAGTTCCTGGGGATGCCTCTGTGCTTAGGAACAAAACTCACTCAGGGGTTTCCATGACTTTATAAATAATGAAGTCCTGGAATTCACATCTTGTGGTTTTGCCTTAATGTGTTTGTTGTATAAAAATGCAGCTATATCCAGTATAATGCTTTGCTAAGAGATTTATACCTTTTTGTTAATAAGAAGTAGGTTTGTGCTTGGAAAGAATCCAGAGCTCACAGAGTTTACACTAACAAGACATTTTCAGCGTACAAACATTCTCAAAACATTTCAGCTGCATTAATTGGTGAATTTTAAAGCAAACTTTAACAAGTGTTTTTGTTAAAGAAGTAAATGTCAATTTAAATAATGATTAAAATGTCTAGGATTCTTTCACACACATTATTATTAATATTATCATTTATTTGTATAGCGCTGCCAAATTCCGTAGCGCTGGGTATATATATATATATATATATATATATATATATATATATATATATATATAATGTTTGCAAATAAAAAAAAAACAATGGCAACTCACGGAGCAATAACGTTCAATCCAAGTACAAGCAAGTGAGTATGGAGGGCTGGCCGCTTACCCGTCCTATGCTTATACTGCCGATGGACTGTCTGTGGGGGAGACTGCTTAATACTAACCATACCTACTAACAGGGTTCTGCACCGCAAGAAGCAAATTACCTGGATGCTTGTGGGACGCTTGTTTATTTACAAAGGGACTTATTATTGGGTGGAAATAACCCACAACTGGTGGAATATTACAACAGGGAGCTCCCTGAATCCTTAATTAAGGGTACCCTTATTAATCTGTCTGGGCTATAGTATGAGTTACCGCTTTTGTGGCTTTTTTCAATTTAATTTTTGAACTAATATCTGTATAGATTAAATATTTGGTTTAATGCATTTACAGGTTGTGACCTCTGATTTTTTTCTGATTAGGACTGTATAAGGTTTGAGTGCCAGATAAGTGTAAACTTAGACCATCTGTGGGAAACATACTTTGGTTTCACCCACAGCTGGTATTCTTCTTCTTCATATATATATATATGTACAGTACTGTATATGTATTATACATGTGTATATATATATATATATATATATGTACAGTACTGTATATGTATTATATATGTGTATATATATATATATATATGTACAGTACTGTATATGTATTATATATGTGTATATATATATATATATATATATATATATGTACAGTACTGTATATGTATTATATATGTGTATATATATATATATATACAGTACTGTATATGTATTATATATGTGTATATATATATATATATATATATATATGTACAGTACTGTATATGTATTATATATGTGTATATATATATATATATATATATATATATATATATATACAGTACTGTATATGTATTATACATGTGTATATATATATATGTACAGTACTGTATATGTATTATATATGTGTATATATATATATATATGTACAGTACTGTATATGTATTATACATGTGTATATATATATATATATATATATATATATATGTACAGTACTGTATATGTATTATACATGTGTATATATATATATATATATATGTACAGTACTGTATATGTATTATACATGTGTATATATATATATATATATATATATATATACGGTATATATCTCCATCCCGAAACAAAGTTGCACTCTCAGGATATTTCACAGCAAAAGTCAGATTTATCAGATGACGTTTCAGAGATGGGAACTCTCTTTCATCAAATCAAAAGTGTCACATCTCTGAAACGTCATCTAATAAAGCTGACTTTTGCTGTGAAATAATAGCCATAAATAACATTTTAGGAAAGATGTATTAGTAATATTTCAGTGATTCCAAGTTTGTTAGCATTTGTATACACATCTGCTGATTTCTTTCTTTCAATACTGTTCCACCTTGAATATTGTTTCTATGATATTAGATCGGAATATGTGAGTATATGATGTGTAGGTAAGATACATATATTAACCCCTTAATGACCACAGCACTTTTCCATTTTCTGTCCGTTTGGGACCAAGGCTATTTTTACATCTCTGCAGTGTTTGTGTTTAGCTGTAATTTTCCTCTTACTCATTTACTGTACCCACACATATTATATACCGTTTTTCTCGCCATTAAATGGACTTTCTAAAGATACCATTATTTTCATCATATCTTATAATTTACTATAAAAAAAATTATAAAATATGAGGAAAAAATGGAAAAAAACACACTTTTTCTAACTTTGACCCCCAAAATCTGTTACACATCTACAACCACCAAAAAACACCCAAGCTAAATAGTTTCTAAATTTTGTCCTGATTTTAGAAATACCCAATGTTTACATGTTCTTTGCTTTTTTGTAAACTATAGGGCCATAAATACAAGTAGCACTTTGCTATTTCCAAACCATTTCTTTTCAAAATTAGCGCTAGTTACATTAGAACACTGATATCTTTCAGGAATCTCTGAATATCCATTGACATGTATATATTTTTTTTAGTAGACAACCCAAAGTATTGATCTAGGCCCATTTTGGTATATTTCATGCCACCATTTCACCGCCAAATGCAATCAAATACAAAAAAATCATTCACTTTTCACAAATTTTTTCACAAACTTTTGGTTTCTAACTTAAATTATTTACAAACAGCTTGTGCAATTATGGCATAAATGGTTGTAAATTCTTCTCTGGGATCCCCTTTGTTCAGAAATAGCAGACATATATGACTTTGGCGTTGCTTTTTGGTAATTAGAAGGCCGCTAAATGCCACTGCGCACCACACGTGTATTATGCCCAGCAGTGAAGGGGTTAATTAGGGAGCATGTAGGGAGCTTTTTGGGATAGTTTTAGCTTTAGTGTAGTGTAGTAGACAACCCCAAGTATTGATCTAGGCCAATTTTGGTATATTTTATGCCACCATTTCACCGACAAATGCGATCAAATTAAAAAAAAAGTTAAATTTTTCTCAATTTTAAGTTTCTCACTGAAATTATTTACAAACAGCTTGTGCAATTATGGCACAAATGGTTGTAAATGCTTCTCTGGGATCCCCTTTGTTCAGAAATAGCAGACATATATGGCTTTGGCATTGCTTTTTGGTAATTAGAAGGCCTCTAAATGCCGCTGCGCATCACACGTGTATTATGGCTAGCAGTGAAGGGGTTAATTATGTAGCTTGTAGGGAGCTTGCAGGGTTAATTTTATCTTTAGTGTAGAGCTCAGCCTCCCACCTGAAACATCAGACCCCCTGATCCCTCCCAAACAGCTCTCTTCCCTCCCCCACCCCACAATTGTCCCCGCCATCTTAAGTACTGGCAGAAACTCTGCCAGTACTAAAATAAAAGGTATTTGGCCCTTTTTAAAAAAAAAAAAAAAGCATATTTACATATGCTTATGTGTATGATGCCCCCTTAGACCCCAACCTCACTGATCCCCCACCTAACAGCTCTCTAACCCTTCCCCTCTGCCTTAATGGGCGCCATCTTGGGTACTGGCAGCTGTCTGCCAGTACCCAGTTTTGCAAAAAATGTGCCTTATTTTTTTTAAAAAAAAGCCCTTTTCTGTAGTGTAGCTTTCCCCCCCCCACCAAGACCAACCCCCAACCCCTTCCAGATCCCTTAGATTATAATTTTAGTATTTAAACTTTATTAGTTTTATTTACTTTGAACTTTGTTTTTCTGTAGTGTAGCGGTTCCCACCCGCTCCCGCCCCGTGCACGCGTCCGCCCACCACCCCCCGTGCACGCGCGTGCTCCCGTGCGCGCCCCGTGGCTCCCGCCCCCGATCCCGCCCCCCTCCTCTGCATACAGAGCATCGATGGCCGCCCACCCGCCTCCCACGTAAGCTCCCACCCACCAACGATACCGGCCATCGATGTCCGGTGCAGAGAGGGCCACAGAGTGGCTCTCTCTGCATCGGATGGCCAAGGGGGGTTATTGCAGGATGCCTCCATATCGAGGCATCACTGCAATAACCGGAAAGCAGCTGGAAGCGAGCAGGATCGCTTCCAGCTGCTTTCCAGACCAAGGACGTACGCCACACGTCCTCGGTCATTAACTGTCTTTTTTTTGAGGACGTGTGGCGTACGTCCTTGGTCGTTAAGGGGTTAAAGGGACAGTCTAGGCCAAAATAAACTTTCATGATTCAGATAGAGCATGTAATTTTAAACAATTTTCCAATTTACTTTTATCACCAATTTTGCTTTGTTCTCTTGGTATTCTAAGTTGAAAGCTTAACCTAGGAGGTTCATATGCTAATTTCTTAGACCTTGAAGCCCACCTCTTTCAGATTGCATTTTAACAGTTTTTCACCACTAGAGGGTGTTAGTTCACGTATTTCATATAGATAACACTGTGCTCGTGCACGAGAAGTTATCTGGGAGCAGGCACTGATTGGCTAGACTGCAAGTCTGTCAAAAGAACTGAAAAAAGGGGCAGTTTGCAGAGGCTTAGATACAAGATAATCACAAAGGTTAAAAGTATATTATTATAACTGTGTTGGTTAGGCAAAACTGGGAAACGGGTAATAAAGGGATTATCTATCGTTTAAAACAATAAAAATTCTGGTGTAGACTGTCCCTTTAATACATTGCCTAAAGTATTGGTGCTTTTAAGCACATACAGGGTTAAATGGATAATTGAACACAGGTCACATGTATACAAAAATTAACCAGTAGGTTCTCAGTTTTTTTTAAATAGCAGATGTCTACTCCATTTGGGTACGTCTATGATTAAGGCTACCAAGCCGAAACATGTCAGGCGTGCTCTGACTGTTGTAACCTTTGTTATTTTATGTGATTAATAAACAAAAAGTGTTTTAACCACTTTGGAGGGTGCCAATATTTGCCTTTTTTAACTATATATATATAATATGTTTGCAAATAAACAAATACAATGGCAACTGCAATAAAATGCACCAAAAATGGTGTTAAAGGGACTGTAAGTCATAATAAGTCATTCATGATTTAGATAGAGCTTACAATTTTAATCAACTTTCCAATTTACTTATATTATTTAATTTGCTTTCTTCTCGTTATCCTTTGCTGAAGTGTTTATCTAGGAAAACCCAGGAACAGCAAAGCACCTGGGTGCTAGCTGCTAATTGGTGGCTGCACGTATACATTTCTGCTCCCAAGAGGATGACACAAATTTGATAATAGAAGTAAAGTGTAAAGTTGTTTAAAATTCTTTTCTCCACCTGATTCATGAAAAACATTTTGGGTTTAATGTACCTTTAATGTATTCAGACTCATCTTGTATGTTGATTTATTAATTGCAAGACTACATAAAAGTCTGATAATTACCAGATGTATGCTTGTTTTCCTGTCAGGCATGCTCCTTAACTTGCAATTCTGCTTTTCAACAAAAGATACCAAGAGAGCGAAGAAAATTTGATAATATAAGTAAATTAGAAAGTTGTTTAAAATTGCTGACATGGCTCTATTGGTGGACAGTATCACACTCAGCTAGGACATAGGATCAGCCAATTAAATAAAAAAATTAGAAAATAAATAAAAAAGGATAATCTATTAAAAGAGACACAAGTCAAAATTGAACTTTCATGATTCAGATAGAGTATGGGAATTTAAACCACTTTCCAATTTATTCCACTAACAAAATGTGCCCGTTTTTTTATATTTACTACTGAGCATGTGCAAGAAATCATAAAATATACTTATATGCATTTGTGATTGGCTGATAGCTGTCACATGATACAGGAGGAGTGGAAATAGACATAACTTTAAAATTTGTAAGAACATCTACTACTAATTTGAAGTTCAGACAAAGGGGCCAATTTATCAAGGGCCGAATGGCCCTTGAAGCCCGTTTCCGTGCGAGCCTTCAGCATCGCCAGACACAGCAGTTATGAAGCAGCTGTCTTAAGACCGCTGCTCCTTAACTGGTCCGCTGCCTCTGAGGCTGCAGACATCAATCCGCCCGATCCTATACAATTGGGTTGATTGACACCCCCTGCTAGCGGCCGAATGGGCGCAAATCAGCAGGGGGCGGCATTGCATAAGCAGTTCACCAGAACTGTTTGTGCAATGTTAAATGCATTCAGCAATGTCTGGAAGACTTGGTACGCTACATTGTGTCCTGTCTGCCAGACATTGGTAAATCAGCCCCTAAGTGCTATTAAACTGCTTTTTTATCATGCATTTGTTGTTTATGCAAATCTACTGTATTTACGGGTCCTTTAATAACCATAATACACTTGCTTGAAGTATATTAAATAGAATTATTTGTTTTGACAAATTTTTTCAGACTCTGTCATTTTAAAAATGACTGCAGATATTATACTTGGCTTCCCTAGCACTGGTACTCATAATCAGGTTCCCGAATCACCTGGCAGGAAGTAAATGAATGATACTTGGTGTAAGCTATTGAGATTTTCATTTAGCTGATATATATACTCTAATTCCTATCTCCTCTGTAAATGTAACTGATTTGCTAATGGACCAGGATAAAGGCAGGATTAATGCTTTCCAAATGATTTCTTTTTTAAGATTATGACAATACCCAGAGCAATTACATTAAAATACTTGGCACCATCCCTGTACATCTTTGCTGTGCCCTGTGAAGCACGTATGCATATTTGCTGTTTTATCTTAGATATTTATACACTTTATGTGTCCTATCTCTGTCCCATTCTATTGACTAGCTTACTGTTTCAAATGCACCTAGATGTTATCTTCAGATGATAAATTGAAGCACACTACTCGTATAATTGATCTAAAATCGCTGTGCCCTCAGCAACCTTTTACTGTGGCATTTGAAGGACTCAGTATCTCAGAAAAATTAAATGCAGATGAAAACATTGTGATTTTTTTGCCTTTATGGTACTAAGATTGGTGAGGGAATCGGGACCATCAATCCTATAAATGCTTCCAATTTGTATCTAAGTTACAAATAAATAACAGGGATGACAGCAGCATTCTACAAGCTTACTGATGGACTAAATCACTCACTTTACGGGCAATTAGCGAGCAATAAAATTGTCTGAAGTTTAAGCAGTAGCTCGGAAGCGCATCATTCTCAGAACACCCAATGATCTTGTGCTAATATAAATCTATACTGAGTATGACCAGCATTTACAGCAGCTTGGTGTTTTCAGTAGCTGGGAATAATTTCATGATTTCATTATGATCAATGAAGCCTGTTATGTTGATTATAAAGCCCAGGGACTGACAAAAAATTAATCAAGTCTGTTGTACTTGAGTAGGCAGACATACTGCTCTCAAGTACTTATGGCACTAGATGGAATGTAAGGGGGCTGTACAGTGGGGTTATGTACACCAGGTGCAACTCTGTTTAATCTGAAACTGGCAGGATTTAAATAGCACAAACCACCTGCTTGGACAGTAATGCCCCAGAGTTCTGTAATGAAGAACATTATGCACATACAGTCACTAATAGATTGATTTCTTCCTGTAAGTTTCATTCTGTTCACTACCCATGACAGGCTGGGTCACTAGCCTTGTAAGGCGTTTACAGAGCTGTCATGTCACACTATTTAAGAATGTATCCTATAATTTGGAATCTCTTCTACAGATTGCACTATGGTATGAATTCTGACACTAAAACAGAGGTCAAAATTATAACACTATAAATCTCCCAGATCAGAAATACTGTTTATCTATGTATTCTAACTTTCAGGGCAGTAATTGTTAAAGGGAAATTAAAGTATTTTTATTTTTTTTTATGTACTAGAAATGATTCAAAAGATCTGTATGCAAAATACACTGCAATTTTCTTAGAACAATATGCATTGGTTTCAGGGGTCAAGCCCTACAAAAAAGAAGGTGTGGAAACTCACCAAAACTCCCACCCCCTCACAATTAATATTGTTTTATACACACACAAACATATTTATATAATCTATACAATTTGGGTAATGAAAGCAAATTAAAATGAATAAAGGGTTGAATAGTTGCCTTTGGGACTGAAACAACTGTCACAGAGTCTCACTCACTTAAGGTGCAATAGTCCTATTTCTGCTGAGGGGAGCTAAATAACCCCAGAGCATGCCACACAGAACTGTAAGCACCATGTGTTACACACAGTGCAGGAAGATCACACAGCAAGTCTGCTGAAAGACTTGCATTTAGTGTATTGCAGGAAGTGTTACTGCCCATTACTAGAGTATCTCACTATCCCTCTAACCAGATTGTGTTCCAGATCCTCCCACCAACAGCAGCAGTGTTTACTGAAGTGTTCATGTTCTCTTTCCATGAGTAAATTAGTTCCACCTGCAAAAATAGTGCAGGAACCCTGTTTCCATGCATTCCCGCTGGACTTGCCCCCTGATTGGTTAGCAGTTATAGGGCACACCCCTTCATAAGTCTCTTTAATGTTGCTTATTTTACTTTCTGTGCTGTAGCATGTCAAGGGTATAATTGTGCCCCTGCAGACATCAACCAGTTACAGTGCAGCATGTAGGTGTGTCAGAGTTCTGCATTTCACAGAATGCACTTTAATAGCTTTATTAGGGGGTGTATTAACACTACAATTTCAAGTTATGTTACAGGAAAAACCAGCAAAATAAATTATAATCTGTGTTTCATTTCTTTTATTTATGCATAATTAATTTCCTTTTAAAAGATAATGAATGTCTTTAATTCATGTCCTTTTAAAGATTATGGAGGTCTGTTTTTCAACATCTAAATAGTAAAAACAAATTATTCCTTTATTTCTGTTTTCTATAAGAGCCAACTGAGGTAGGCTCTTGTCATAAGAATTATATGACAGCAACATTTGCAAGAACGTTATTTATTTTGCGCTCAAGACACATGCACACTCTTGAGCCTTCATTAGTATATTCTTATGTAAAGGCGCTAAATGTTAATAAATAGAAAAAGGTAAATTAACTTCTTAATGATCAACAACATACAGGGTACGGCGTTGGTCATTTAGTGAGATTGCGCTACTTCTAGATGCCCCATGCTAATGTGAGATGGTAACACAAGTTAGGTGAAATGCGAACACGACATCGCGTTCACATTGCATGGAAGCATTGCGCTCGCGAGAGAGTGCTTCCATAGGCTCCAATGGGAGCCTCGTTCTGATGCGATCAGAGACAGCATCAGAAGCTAAGAGCAGCGAAGTGGGTAAGTCGTGCAGCGATGGCAGCAAATATAAATATATATGTACAGTATATGCTTATATATATATATTTATGTGTTAATATGTGTATATATTAACACATACATATATATATATATATATATACAATCATATACATATACATTTAAAGGTAACACACAGTTTCCATAGACTGCTATGTAAAGGCACTTTTCAGTGCCGTTTTTTTTTTTTCCTATTACCCCACTCCCGCTAACTTTGAAGCCCACAAACTACTTAGTGCAGTTTTATCATTTAAAAAATTGCTACATTTTTTTTAATAAAAAAAACTATAATACCTTCTATTTTAAGGGCATTTGTGGCACTTTTAGAAAAGTAACCAGAGATTTAATCTATAGTTAATTTTCAGAGCGCCAATTGCTACCGCGAGCTCACGGTAGCAATAACCAGCCACTTGTAATGTTTGGTTAATTATCTGTTGCGTGCAAATGGGCAAATTTGCTGTTTGCTGGTGCTCGATAATTTAGCGCTCCATTTGTAATATTGCCCATAATGTTTAAATGTAAAGTGCAGTCAGATTTTTATTTATTTATGTATTTATTTATATATTTGTTTTTATGTCCCAGGCACCATATAGCAGTATGCCTTTTAAGATTACAGGGATTAAATTGCACAGTTTCCATTATTCTCCAATAAATTGTAAAATAGGAAGCGTGTTAAAAATATTATTTGTCATAGCATTATGTAGTGTAGTAGGAAACACTCAGAAAATTAGATAATTCTTTGTTTATCCACTTGTAATCAATGACTCAGACACCTGCTAGATTATAAATCTTGGAGCCCGTCACACAGCATGAAGCAAGCCCTCTTGTAAACATGACATGGTTCCTTATTAAAGCAGGTAGATGATAAAAGACAATAATTTCCAAACCCCAGGGCATTCTCTGCTTTAAAAACATATCTAAATAATTACAATTACTACAGCTATTGATGATCAGTTCTAAAGGGGACAAAGCTATAAGGTTAAATCCTGTTGTTGTCTTTAACTCTTTGTTAGCTAGAGGCCTGCAATGGATTGCTACATCAATTAGCTTAATAATTCCACACCATCTAGAGAATCTGTTAATATAAAAGACATTAACATAATGTTTTAATGAAAAAGTAGAATATACAGAGAATGGATGGAACAATGATAGTTAGATTGTCAATGAACTCATTGTTTCTTTAAGTGAATACTCCTGTACCTGCAAGTACACACAGTCTATTATCAGTACTGTAACTGGTGTGTAACCATCTGAACGTGCAATGTATTTGCAAAGTAGTGATTTGATAGTGTTCTATAATAATAAAGTAGATAGATAAAGGAGAGGGCTGCCCTGATTTTGTTGGGGTAGATTTATTAAGCAGCGGATGCTGCTTTCCATGCCCGAGGTTTCCGATACAATCGGGATGATTGACACCCCCTTCTAGCGGCCAATTGGCTGTGAATGTGCAGGGGGCAGCATTGCACAAGCATTTCACAAGAAATGTCGGGCGGACATGATTTAGTTCTGTTGTTACCTTTTCCCACACAAATTCTATTACTATTACCTGTGTTCTACCCAGTGTTATGGGTTTAGCCATATCAAATAAATACATTGACACCAAGAGACCTCCCTGTATAAGGAAGCCCAGCTACAAATGTCACCCAGAGTCTATTTTATATGTGTTATGATGTGCACAGTCTCAAACCTCATGCTTTCAAATAAGAGCAACTTTTCACTGGATGTATATACTGTATATTTGTTGCTCCATAATATTTTTATTAAATACTTTAATTAAGCCTATTTAATAGAGGCTCAACTTTTAGTTTATAACTGTCTAATTGTAAATGTCCTTAAATGTAATGTGGAATTGTGCACTTGTATTGGAACCTTGCAACTCATATCTATCAATCTTTCTATCAGTATGTCTGTCTGTCTATCTTTGTATTCTTCTTATTTATTTATTGCCTTTCATAAAGCATTTTTCAAAACTTTTCTCAATACTTATCATCTGTGCATTTGTGAATAAAATAAATTAAATTACATTTTACTTTAGAGATTTTACAACCGGAGGTAAGATTTGGGTAAAAGGGTATGGTATTTTGAGCTGGGTTTTAGTGACTAGGAGGATTTGGATATCCAGGTGTATAATATCATGTGGCTAAGGTGGGGTTCTTATGACCAGAGATGTGGTTTGTGTTACCAGTGATAGGGCTTACATGATCAAGAAAAGGTTTATTTTACCCAGGCACAAGTTTATGTGACCAGGGATGGGATTTGTACGACCAAGTGGGGTTTGTGCTATCCAGGCAAAAGTTTATGTTTATGTGACATGGGGTATGGTTTATATTGCCAATCTTAGGGTTTTAGTTACAAAGTATGTGGTCTGAGTAACAAGGAAGTGGTGCCTGTGTGAGCATAGGTGGGGTTTGAATGAGCTGGAGGTGTGGTGTGGGTGACCAAAATTTGTGATTTGGATGGCCAGTGATGAATTTTGAGCCAATAATGAGAAGCCCAGGGGCAGACTTTTATGATCCGGCCAGGGTTTAGTTGGTCTGTAAGTGGAAACCTTCACAACGTCACAAGAAAGTCATATTTAAAGTGGCAAATGAAGACCGGTGATGGGGTGGGGGGGGGGTGGTATTGGGACTTAAACTGAGGTATAGAGATCCTATTTTATAAATGATACATTCTTCTTCTTTTTTTTTTTAAATTAAGGTCTTCAGCAAGAGTTTAAACAATTAAACCGAGGCATAGTGTATAAAAACACAAATCAAAAACATTTATGTGCCTTGCAAAGCAAAATAATTTCTGACAGTCCAGGAAGAATATTATACAGACAGGTATCACAGCTGCATTAATTACAAACAGCATACCCTAAATTAATAGATAGCAAAAAAGAGAAAAGACACAAAAAGGTCTGCCATAGAAAATATTAAATTTGTATAATCTGCCTTGCTGATACATAGGGGGGTAGTTATCATCGTGTCAACTTTCCTGCCTTCGCCGGCCCAATACGCCCGCCTACCTTCGCCGCCGCGGACCTGAAAAAATACGCCTAAGTTATCAAAAAAAGCTGTCAAAAAGCCGCGGGGCGATGAGCAGCGGACTGTGAGAGTTATCACTCATCCGATCTCGCTGCTCTTCGGCTGTTTGACAGCTTTCTTGAAAGCCTGTCACTAAGCACTCACACTAAACTACACTGCTCTAACCCCTATACCGGCACCCCCGGAGCCCCCCGCTACTAAATAAAGTTACTAACCCCTAAACCGCCGCTCCTAGACCCCGCCGCAAGTCTTATAATTGTATTAACCCCTAAACCGCCGCTCCTAGACCCCGCCGCAACTCTTATAAATGTATTAACCCCTAAACCGCCGCTCCCGGACACCGCTGCCACCTACATTATACCTAGTAACCCCTATCCTGCCCCCCCTATACCGTCGCCCTCTATAATAAAGTTATTAACCCCTATCCTGCTGATCCCGCACCTCGCCGCAAATAAATAAATAGTTTAACCCCTAAACCACCGCTCCCTGAACCCGCCGCAACCTATATTAAATTTATTAACCCCTATCCTGCCCCCCCTACACCGTCGCCACCTATAATAAATTTATTAACCCCTATCCTGCCCCCCTACACCGCCGCCACTGTAATAAAATTATTAACCCCTAAACCTAAGTCTAACACTAACCCTAACACCCCCCTAACTTAAATATTAATTAAATAAATCTAAATAATATTTCTATTATTAACTAAATTAATCTTATTTAAAACTAAATACTTACCTGTAAAATAAACCCTAATATAGCTACAATATAAATAATAATTATATTCTAGCTATCTTAGGATTTATTTTTATTTTACAGGCAACTTTCAATTTATTTTAACTAGGTACAATAGCTATTAAATAGTTATTAAATATTTAATAGCTTACCTAGCTAAAATAAACTGAAATTTACCTGTAAAATAAAAACTAACCTAAGTTATAATTACACCTAACACTACACTATACTTTAATAAATTATTCCTATTTAAAACTAAATACTTACCTGTAAAATAAACCCTAATATAGCTACAATATAAATAATAATTATATTGTAGCTATCTTAGGATTTATATTTATTTTACAGGTAACTTTGTATTTATTTTAGCTAGTTAGAATAGTTATTAAATAGTTATTAACTATTTAATAACTACCTAGCTAAAAGAAATACAAAATTACCTGTAAAATAAATCCTAACCTAAGTTACAATTAAACCTAATACTACACTATCATTAAATTAATTAAATAAACTACCTACAAATAACTACAATTAAATACAATTACATAAACTAACTAAAGTACAAAAAATAAAAAAAGCTAAGTTACAAAAAATAAAAAAAATAAGTTACAAACATTTTACAAATATTACAACAATTTTAAGCTACTTACACCTAATCTAAGCCCCCTAATAAAATAACAACCCCCCCAAAATAAAAAAATGCCCTACCCTATTCTAAATTAAATAAAGTTCAAAGCTCTTTTACCTTACCAGCCTTAAAAAGGGCCTTTTGTGGGGGCATGCCCCAAAGTTCAGCTCTTTTGCCTGTAAAAGAAAAATACAACCCCCCCCAACATTAAAACCCACCACCCGGAACAGCCAATAGAATGCAAGCTCAATCTGATTGGCTGATTGGATCAGCCAATCGGATTGAACTTGAATCTGATTGGCTGATTCCATCAGCCAATCAGATTTTTCCTACCTTAATTCCGATTGGCTGATAGAATCCTATCAGCCAATCGGAATTGAAGGGACGCCATCTTGGATGACGTCCCTTAAAGGAGCCTTCATTCGTCGGTAGTTCGTCGGGAAAGGAGGATGTTCCGCGTCGGCGGGATGAAGATTCAAGACCCGGCTTCGACGATGACCTCGCCCGGATAGAAGACTTCTTCAGCGCCTCTTGGAAGATGACCTCGCCCGGATGGAAGATTTCTTCAGCGCCGCTTGGAGGATCACTTCATCGGATGGAAGATTTCTTCAGGGCCCCTTGGAGGATAACTTCTGCCGGTCCGGATGTCCTCTTCAGTTCCATCGGTGGCTCGGCTGAGTGAAGACAACTAAAGGTAGGATGATCTTCAGGGGATTAGTGTTAGGTTATTTTAAGGGGGGTTTGGGTTAGATTAGGGGTATGTGGGTGGTGTCCTGGGATTGATATGAATCACTGTACTAACCCTAGCTAAGCATAAAAGCTGTGTAATGCAGCAGTGCTATGGCGTAAAGGGAAGTCTGTCTTAAAAAGCAGGCTAAAAGTAAAAAGGTGAGGCATTGTGAACCTCATTTGCATATCTTACCCAGATTCCTTTGCTGCATTGGAAACAGTGTAGTCAGAGAGTTTCTAGGTTTAAAACAAGTCTTCTGACTTGTTTGGATTTGTAAATGGTTTACACAATGAGTTATTTTCTCTCTATATATATAGCCTCCCTAATGACAAGACTCAAAACACAAAATATCCCAAACAAAAAAAAGTCAGAAATGTAATAAAGTCTACTTAGAATAAAAAATAAATAAATGACCCTTTTTACTAAAATGTAAGGATAAATAATGGGACTTACAAGCATAATAAAGCCTCCTTAAGTGTGTAATTTGGTGCTTTTGTTAATGTTTGAGTGGATATTGATTAATAACCTGGCAGAGGAAATAATCCCTGTCTGGCTTTTAGTAGATAAGCTGTAAATGTGCTTTACATGAATTGTAAAGTCTACGTATTCTAATTATTAACAATTCAAGAGAAAATTAAAGAAGAAAATGGGTTGCTGGTTAAAGAGACACATATATGGGTAGCTGGTTAAAGAGACACATATATAGGTAGCTGGTTAAAGAGACACATATATGGGTAGCTGGTTAAAGAGACACATATATGGGTTGCTGGTTAAAGAGACACATATATAGGTAGCTGGTTAAAGAGACACATATATAGGTAGCTGGTTAAAGAGACACATATATGGGTTGCTGGTTAAAGAGACACATATATGGGTAGCTGGTTAAAGAGACACATATATAGGTAGCTGGTTAAAGAGACACATATATGGGTAGCTGGTTAAAGAGACACATATATGGGTAGCTGGTTAAAGAGACACATATATAGGTAGCTGGTTAAAGAGACACATATATGGGTTGCTGGTTAAAGAGACACATATATGGGTTGCTGGTTAAAGAGACACATATATGGGTAGCTGGTTAAAGAGACACATATATGGGTTGCTGTTAAAGAGACACATATATGGGTAGCTGGTTAAAGAGACACATATATGGGTTGCTGGTTAAAGAGACACATATATGGGTAGCTGGTTAAAGAGACACATATATAGGTAGCTGGTTAAAGAGACACATATATGGGTAGCTGGTTAAAGAGACACATATATGGGTAGCTGGTTAAAGAGACACATATATAGGTAGCTGGTTAAAGAGACACATATATGGGTAGCTGGTTAAAGAGACACATATATGGGTTGCTGGTTAAAGAGACACATATATAGGTAGCTGGTTAAAGAGACACATATATGGGTTGCTGGTTAAAGAGACACATATATGGGTAGCTGGTTAAAGAGACACATATATGGGTTGCTGGTTAAAGAGACACATATATAGGTAGCTGGTTAAAGAGACACATATATAGGTAGCTGGTTAAAGAGACACATATATGGGTTGCTGGTTAAAGAGACACATATATAGGTAGCTGGTGAAAGAGACACATATATGGAAAGCTGGTTAAAGAGACACATATATGGGTTGCTGGTTAAAGAGACACATATATGGGTAGCTGGTTAAAGAGACACATATATGGGTAGCTGGTTAAAGAGACACATATATGGGTAGCTGGTTAAAGAGACACATATATGGGTAGCTGGTTAAAGAGACACATATATGGGTAGCTGGTTAAAGAGACAGATATATGGGTAGCTGGTTAAAGAGACACATATATAGGTAGCTGGTTAAAGAGACACATATATGGGTTGCTGGTTATAGAGAAACATATATGGGTAGCTGGTTAAAGAGACACATATATGGCTTGCTGGTTAAAGAGACACATATATGGGTAGCTGGTTAAAGAGACACATATATGGGTAGCTGGTTAAAGAGACATATATGGGTTGCTGGTTAAAGAGACACATATATGGGTAGCTGGTTAAAGAGACACATATATGGGTTGCTGGTTAAAGAGACACATATATGGGTTGCTGGTTAAAGAGACACATATATGGGTAGCTGGTTAAAGAGACACATATATGGGTAGCTGGTTAAAGAGACACATATATGGGTAGCTGGTTAAAGAGACACATATATGGGTTGCTGGTTAAAGAGACACATATATGGGTAGCTGGTTAAAGAGACACATATATGGGTAGCTGGTTAAAGAGACAGATATATGGGTAGCTGGTTAAAGAGACACATATATAGGTAGCTGGTTAAAGAGACACATATATGGGTTGCTGGTTAAAGAGACACATATATGGGTAGCTGGTTAAAGAGACACATATATAGGTAGCTGGTTAAAGAGACACATATATGGGTAGCTGGTTAAAGAGACACATATATGGGTTGCTGGTTAAAGAGACACATATATAGGTAGCTGGTTAAAGAGACACATATATAGGTAGCTGGTTAAAGATACACATATATGGGTTGCTGGTTAAAGAGACACATATATGGGTAGCTGGTTAAAGAGACACATATATAGGTAGCTGGTTAAAGAGACACATATATGGGTAGCTGGTTAAAGAGACACATATATGGGTAGCTGGTTAAAGAGACACATATATAGGTAGCTGGTTAAAGAGACACATATATGGGTTGCTGGTTAAAGAGACACATATATGGGTAGCTGGTTAAAGAGACACATATATGGGTTGCTGGTTAAAGAGACACATATATGGGTAGCTGGTTAAAGAGACACATATATGGGTTGCTGGTTAAAGAGACACATATATGGGTAGCTGGTTAAAGAGACACATATATAGGTAGCTGGTTAAAGAGACACATATATGGGTAGCTGGTTAAAGAGACACATATATGGGTAGCTGGTTAAAGAGACACATATATAGGTAGCTGGTTAAAGAGACACATATATGGGTAGCTGGTTAAAGAGACACATATATGGGTTGCTGGTTAAAGAGACACATATATAGGTAGCTGGTTAAAGAGACACATATATGGGTTGCTGGTTAAAGAGACACATATATGGGTAGCTGGTTAAAGAGACACATATATGGGTTGCTGGTTAAAGAGACACATATATAGGTAGCTGGTTAAAGAGACAAATATATAGGTAGCTGGTTAAAGAGACACATATATGGGTTGCTGGTTAAAGAGACACATATATAGGTAGCTGGTGAAAGAGACACATATATGGAAAGCTGGTTAAAGAGACACATATATGGGTTGCTGGTTAAAGAGACACATATATGGGTAGCTGGTTAAAGAGACACATATATGGGTAGCTGGTTAAAGAGACACATATATGGGTAGCTGGTTAAAGAGACACATATATGGGTTGCTGGTTAAAGAGACACATATATGGGTAGCTGGTTAAAGAGACACATATATGGGTAGCTGGTTAAAGAGACAGATATATGGGTAGCTGATAAAGAGACACATATATAGGTAGCTGGTTAAAGAGACACATATATGGGTTGCTGGTTAAAGAGAAACATATATGGGTAGCTGGTTAAAGAGACACATATATGGCTTGCTGGTTAAAGAGACACATATATGGGTAGCTGGTTAAAGAGACACATATATGGGTAGCTGGTTAAAGAGACATATATGGGTTGCTGGTTAAAGAGACACATATATGGGTAGCTGGTTAAAGAGATACATATATGGGTTGCTGGTTAAAGAGACACATATATGGGTTGCTGGTTAAAGAGACATATATATGGGTAGCTGGTTAAAGAGACACATATATGGGTAGCTGGTTAAAGAGACACATATATGGGTAGCTGGTTAAAGAGACACATATATGGGTTGCTGGTTAAAGAGACACATATATGGGTAGCTGGTTAAAGAGACACATATATGGGTAGCTGGTTAAAGAGACACATATATGGGTAGCTGGTTAAAGAGACACATATATAGGTAGCTGGTTAAAGAGACACATATATGGGTTGCTGGTTAAAGAGACACATATATGGGTAGCTGGTTAAAGAGACACATATATGGGTTGCTGGTTAAAGAGACACATATATGGATTGCTGGTTAAAGAGACACATATATGGGTAGCTGGTTAAAGAGACACATATATGGGTAGCTGGTTAAAGAGACAGATATATAGGTAGCTGGTTAAAGAGACACATATGTGGGTTGCTGGTTAAAGAGACACATATATGGGTAGCTGGTTTAAGAGACACATATATAGGTAGCTGGTTAAAGAGACACATATATAGGTAGCTGGTTAAAGAGACATATATATGGGTAGCTGGTTAAAGAGACACATATATAGGTAGCTGGTTAAAGAGACACATATATGGGTAGCTGGTTAAAGAGACACATATATGGGTTGCTGGTTAAAGAGACAGATATATAGGTAGCTGGTTAAAGAGACACATATATGGGTTGCTGGTTAAAGAGACACATATATAGGTAGCTGGTTAAAGAGACACATATATGGGTTGCTGGTTAAAGAGACACATATATAGGTAGCTGGTTAAAGAGACATATATATGGGTAGCTGGTTAAAGAGACACATATAAGGGTTGCTGGTTAAAGAGACACATATATGGGTAGCTGGTTAAAGAGACACATATATAGGTAGCTGGTTAAAGAGACACATATATGGGTAGCTGGTTAAAGAGACACATATATGGGTAGCTGGTTAAAGAGACACATATATAGGTAGCTGGTTAAAGAGACACATATATGGGTAGCTGGTTAAAGAGACACATATATGGGTTGCTGGTTAAAGAGACACATATATAGGTAGCTGGTTAAAGAGACACATATATGGGTTGCTGGTTAAAGAGACACATATATGGGTAGCTGGTTAAAGAGACACATATATGGGTTGCTGGTTAAAGAGACACATATATAGGTAGCTGGTTAAAGAGACACATATATAGGTAGCTGGTTAAAGAGACACATATATGGGTTGCTGGTTAAAGAGACACATATATAGGTAGCTGGTGAAAGAGACACATATATGGAAAGCTGGTTAAAGAGACACATATATGGGTTGCTGGTTAAAGAGACACATATATGGGTAGCTGGTTAAAGAGACACATATATGGGTAGCTGGTTAAAGAGACACATATATGGGTAGCTGGTTAAAGAGACACATATATGGGTTGCTGGTTAAAGAGACACATATATGGGTAGCTGGTTAAAGAGACAGATTTATGGGTAGCTGGTTAAAGAGACACATATATAGGTAGCTGGTTAAAGAGACACATATATGGGTTGCTGGTTATAGAGAAACATATATGGGTAGCTGGTTAAAGAGACACATATATGGCTTGCTGGTTAAAGAGACACATATATGGGTAGCTGGTTAAAGAGACACATATATGGGTAGCTGGTTAAAGAGACATATATGGGTTGCTGGTTAAAGAGACACATATATGGGTAGCTGGTTAAAGAGACACATATATGGGTTGCTGGTTAAAGAGACACATATATGGGTTGCTGGTTAAAGAGACACATATATGGGTAGCTGGTTAAAGAGACACATATATGGGTAGCTGGTTAAAGAGACACATATATGGGTAGCTGGTTAAAGAGACACATATATGGGTTGCTGGTTAAAGAGACACATATATGGGTAGCTGGTTAAAGAGACACATATATGGGTAGCTGGTTAAAGAGACAGATATATGGGTAGCTGGTTAAAGAGACACATATATAGGTAGCTGGTTAAAGAGACACATATATGGGTTGCTGGTTAAAGAGACACATATATGGGTAGCTGGTTAAAGAGACACATATATAGGTAGCTGGTTAAAGAGACACATATATGGGTAGCTGGTTAAAGAGACACATATATGGGTTGCTGGTTAAAGAGACACATATATAGGTAGCTGGTTAAAGAGACACATATATAGGTAGCTGGTTAAAGATACACATATATGGGTTGCTGGTTAAAGAGACACATATATGGGTAGCTGGTTAAAGAGACACATATATAGGTAGCTGGTTAAAGAGACACATATATGGGTAGCTGGTTAAAGAGACACATATATGGGTAGCTGGTTAAAGAGACACATATATGGGTAGCTGGTTAAAGAGACACATATATGGGTTGCTGGTTAAAGAGACACATATATGGGTAGCTGGTTAAAGAGACACATATATGGGTTGCTGGTTAAAGAGACACATATATGGGTAGCTGGTTAAAGAGACACATATATGGGTTGCTGGTTAAAGAGACACATATATGGGTAGCTGGTTAAAGAGACACATATATAGGTAGCTGGTTAAAGAGACACATATATGGGTAGCTGGTTAAAGAGACACATATATGGGTAGCTGGTTAAAGAGACACATATATAGGTAGCTGGTTAAAGAGACACATATATGGGTAGCTGGTTAAAGAGACACATATATGGGTTGCTGGTTAAAGAGACACATATATAGGTAGCTGGTTAAAGAGACACATATATGGGTTGCTGGTTAAAGAGACACATATATGGGTAGCTGGTTAAAGAGACACATATATGGGTTGCTGGTTAAAGAGACACATATATAGGTAGCTGGTTAAAGAGACAAATATATAGGTAGCTGGTTAAAGAGACACATATATGGGTTGCTGGTTAAAGAGACACATATATAGGTAGCTGGTGAAAGAGACACATATATGGAAAGCTGGTTAAAGAGACACATATATGGGTTGCTGGTTAAAGAGACACATATATGGGTAGCTGGTTAAAGAGACACATATATGGGTAGCTGGTTAAAGAGACACATATATGGGTAGCTGGTTAAAGAGACACATATATGGGTTGCTGGTTAAAGAGACACATATATGGGTAGCTGGTTAAAGAGACACATATATGGGTAGCTGGTTAAAGAGACAGATATATGGGTAGCTGATAAAGAGACACATATATAGGTAGCTGGTTAAAGAGACACATATATGGGTTGCTGGTTAAAGAGAAACATATATGGGTAGCTGGTTAAAGAGACACATATATGGCTTGCTGGTTAAAGAGACACATATATGGGTAGCTGGTTAAAGAGACACATATATGGGTAGCTGGTTAAAGAGACATATATGGGTTGCTGGTTAAAGAGACACATATATGGGTAGCTGGTTAAAGAGATACATATATGGGTTGCTGGTTAAAGAGACACATATATGGGTTGCTGGTTAAAGAGACATATATATGGGTAGCTGGTTAAAGAGACACATATATGGGTAGCTGGTTAAAGAGACACATATATGGGTAGCTGGTTAAAGAGACACATATATGGGTTGCTGGTTAAAGAGACACATATATGGGTAGCTGGTTAAAGAGACACATATATGGGTAGCTGGTTAAAGAGACAGATATATGGGTAGCTGGTTAAAGAGACACATATATAGGTAGCTGGTTAAAGAGACACATATATGGGTTGCTGGTTAAAGAGACACATATATGGGTAGCTGGTTAAAGAGACACATATATGGGTTGCTGGTTAAAGAGACACATATATGGATTGCTGGTTAAAGAGACACATATATGGGTAGCTGGTTAAAGAGACACATATATGGGTAGCTGGTTAAAGAGACAGATATATAGGTAGCTGGTTAAAGAGACACATATGTGGGTTGCTGGTTAAAGAGACACATATATGGGTAGCTGGTTTAAGAGACACATATATAGGTAGCTGGTTAAAGAGACACATATATAGGTAGCTGGTTAAAGAGACATATATATGGGTAGCTGGTTAAAGAGACACATATATAGGTAGCTGGTTAAAGAGACACATATATGGGTAGCTGGTTAAAGAGACACATATATGGGTTGCTGGTTAAAGAGACAGATATATAGGTAGCTGGTTAAAGAGACACATATATGGGTTGCTGGTTAAAGAGACACATATATAGGTAGCTGGTTAAAGAGACACATATATGGGTTGCTGGTTAAAGAGACACATATATAGGTAGCTGGTTAAAGAGACATATATATGGGTAGCTGGTTAAAGAGACACATATAAGGGTTGCTGGTTAAAGAGACACATATATGGGTTGCTGGTTAAAGAGACACATATATAGGTAGCTGGTTAAAGAGACATATATATGGGTTGCTGGTTATAAATACAGATATATAGGTTGCTGGTTAAAGAGACACATATATGGGTAACTGGTTAAAGAGACACATATATGGGTAGCTGGTTAAAGAGACACATATATGGGTAGCTGGTTAAAGAGACACATATATAAGTAGCTGGTTAAAGAGACACATATATAGGTAGCTGGTTAAAGAGACATATATATGGGTTGCTGGTTAAAGAGACACATATATGGGTAGCTGGTTAAAGAGACATATATATGGGTTGCTGGTTAAAGAGACACATATATGGGTTGCTGGTTAAAGAGACACATATATAGGTTGCTGGTTAAAGAGACACATATATGGGTAGCTGGTTAAAGAGACACATATATAGGTAGCTGGTTAAAGAGACATATATATGGGTTGCTGGTTAAAGAGACACATATATGGGTAGCTGGTTAAAGAGACACATATATGGGTAGCTGGTTAAAGAGACACATATATGGGTTGCTGGTTAAAGAGACAGATATATAGGTAGCTGGTTAAAGAGACACATATATAGGTAGCTGGTTAAAGAGACACATATATGGGTAGCTGGTTAAAGAGACACATATATGGGTTGCTGGTTAAAGAGACAGATATATAGGTAGCTGGTTAAAGAGACACATATATGGGTTGCTGGTTAAAGAGACACATATATAGGTAGCTGGTTAAAGAGACACATATATGGGTTGCTGGTTAAAGAGACACATATATAGGTAGCTGGTTAAAGAGACATATATATGGGTAGCTGGTTAAAGAGACACATATAAGGGTTGCTGGTTAAAGAGACACATATATGGGTTGCTGGTTAAAGAGACACATATATAGGTAGCTGGTTAAAGAGACATATATATGGGTTGCTGGTTATAAATACAGATATATAGGTTGCTGGTTAAAGAGACACATATATGGGTAACTGGTTAAAGAGACACATATATGGGTAGCTGGTTAAAGAGACACATATATGGGTAGCTGGTTAAAGAGACACATATATAAGTAGCTGGTTAAAGAGACACATATATAGGTAGCTGGTTAAAGAGACATATATATGGGTTGCTGGTTAAAGAGACACATATATGGGTAGCTGGTTAAAGAGACATATATATGGGTTGCTGGTTAAAGAGACACATATATGGGTTGCTGGTTAAAGAGACACATATATAGGTTGCTGGTTAAAGAGACACATATATGGGTAGCTGGTTAAAGAGACACATATATAGGTAGCTGGTTAAAGAGACATATATATGGGTTGCTGGTTAAAGAGACACATATATGGGTAGCTGGTTAAAGAGACAAAATATATGGGTTGCTGGTTAAAGAGACACATATATGGGTAGCTGGTTAAAGAGACACATATATGGGTTGCTGGTTAAAGAGACATATATATGGGTAGCTGGTTAAAGAGACACATATATGGGTAGCTGGTTAAAGAGACAAAATATATGGGTTGCTGGTTAAAGAGACACATATATAGGTAGCTGGTTAAAGAGACACATATATAGGTAGCTGGTTAAAGAGACACATATATAAGTAGCTGGTTAAAGAGACAAAATATATGGGTTGCTGGTTAAAGAGACACATATATAAGTAGCTGGTTAAAGAGACACATATATAGGTAACTGGTTAAAGAGACACATATATAAGTAGCTGGTTAAAGAGACACATGTACAGGGATTGCAGAATTATTAGGCAAGTTGTATTTTTGAGGATTAATTTTATTATTGAACAACAACCATGTTGTCAATGAACCCAAAAAACTCATTAATATCAAAGCTGAATAGTTTTGGAAGTAGTTTTTAGTTTGTTTTTAGTTATAGCTATTTTAGGGGGATATCTGTGTGTGCAGGTGACTATTACTGTGCATAATTATTAGGCAACTTAACAAAAAACAAATATATACCCATTTCAATTATTTATTTTTACCAGTGAAACCAATATAACATCTCAACATTCACAAATATACATTTCTGACATTCAAAAACAAAACAAAAACAAATCAGTGACAAATATAGCCACCTTTCTTTGCAAGGACACTCAAAAGCCTGCCATCCATGGATTCTGTCAGTGTTTTGATCTGTTCACCATCAACATTGCGTGCAGCAGCAACCACAGCCTCCCAGACACTGTTCAGAGAGGTGTACTGTTTTCCCTCCTTGTAAATCTCACATTTGATGATGGACCACAGGTTCTCAATGGGGTTCAGATCAGGTGAACAAGGAGGCCATGTCATTAGATTTTCTTCTTTTATACACTTTCTTGCCAGCCATGCTGTGGAGTACTTGGACGCGTGTGATGGAGCATTGTCCTGCATGAAAATCATGTTTTTTTTGAAGGATGCAGACTTCTTCCTGTACCACTGCTTGAAGAAGGTGTCTTCCTGAAACTGGCAGTAGGACTGGGAGTTGAGCTTGACTCCATCCTCAACCCGAAAAGGCCCCACAAGCTCATCTTTGATGATACCAGCCAAAACCAGTACTCCACCTCCACCTTGCTGGCGTCTGAGTCGGACTGGAGCTCTCTGCCCTTTACCAATCCAGCCACGGGCCCATCCATCTGGCCCATCAAGACTCACTCTCATTTCATCAGTCCATAAAACCTTAGAAAAATCAGTCTTGAGATATTTCTTGGCCCAGTCTTGACGTTTCAGCTTGTGTGTCTTGTTCAGTGGTGGTCGTCTTTCAGCCTTTCTTACCTTGGCCATGTCTCTGAGTATTGCACACCTTGTGCTTTTGGGCACTCCAGTTATGTTGCAGCTCTGAAATATGGCCAAACTGGTGGCAAACGGCATCTTGGCAGCTGCACGCTTGACTTTTCTCAGTTCATGGGCAGTTATTTTGCGCCTTGGTTTTTCCACATGCTTCTTGCGACCCTGTTGACTATTTTGAATGAAACGCTTGATTGTTCGATGATCACGCTTCAGAAGCTTTGCAATTTTAAGAGTGCTGCATCCCTCTGCAAGATATCTCACTATTTTTGACTTTTCTGAGCCTGTCAAGTCCTTGTTTTGACCCATTTTGCCAAAGAAAGGAAGTTGCCTAATAATTATGCACACCTGATATAGGGTGTTGATGTCATTAGACCACACCCCTTCTCATTACAGAGATGCACATCACCTAATATGCTTAATTGGTAGTAGGCTTTCGAGCCTATACAGCTTGGAGTAAGACAACATGCATAAAGAGGATGATGTGGTCAAAATACTCATTTGCCTAATAATTCTGCACTCCCTGTATAAGTAGCTGTTTAAAGAGACACATATATAAGTAGCTGGTTAAAGAGACACATATATAAGTAGCTGGTTAAAGAGACACATATATAAGTAGCTGGTTAAAGAGACACATATATAGGTAGCTGGTTAAAGAGACACATATATGGGTAGCTGGTTAAAGAGACAAAATATATGGGTTGCTGGTTAAAGAGACACATATATGGGTTGCTGGTTCAAGAGACACATACAGTATATGGGTAGCTGGTTAAAGAAACACATTAAACACATAGACAAATTAATATAAAGGGCACCATTTATCAATTGCTGGGCGGACAAGGTTTTCTTTCACCCAGCCTTGCTGCAAGCAGGCAGCATCCTCTTCTGCATTTAACAATGCACAAGTCGCTGGGTGTACAATGTCGCTCACGTGAGCCTGAAAAGCTGGGGCTCCAAAGATAGGGCATGCAATTTTAAACAACTTTCCAATTTACTTCTATTTTCACATTTGCTTTGTCCTCTTGGTATCCTTTGTTGAAGAATAAATCCAGTTGATTGGAGCTCAGAAGCATGCATGTGTATTTAGCAATCTATGGCAGCAGTGTTTGCAACTATGTATAACAATGCTATAAACAATGTTGCAAGCACTGCTACCAAATGATTAAAGACACATGCCCTGTAAAAAGCTGGCAAGAAAATATCACCTGAACATCTCTATGTAGAAAAGGAAGATATTTTACCCCAAAATGTATTCACCTCACAATAGTAAGTGCTCTGTGAACAGTTATCCTTTAGCTACTGTCAGCTGCATGTTGGTAAAAAAAAAAACAGAAGCCAATCAGCTTCATCAGTGCTGAGGTCATATGTTGCTTTGCTGTGATCCCATGAGATTTCACTGAAATCTTATGACAATTCATAAATAATAAGGCTGTGCACGCACACACTAAAAGCATGCTCCCCTGCAAGTCCTGGGACTAGCATCCTGATTGGCTGCTTAAAATCTTTTTTACAATGGGATGAGGTTAATGAGGACATTTTGTGGAAAAGATCTTCCTTTTTTACATAGAGAGGCTCAGGTGATATTTCCTACTCAGTTGTTTATACATCAATATGTTGTTATCATGTCCCTTTAAACTTTCATGATTCAGACAGTGCATGTTATTTTAAGATAATTTTAAATTAAATTCTGTTATTAAATTTACTTTTTTCTCTTGGTATTTTGTATTGGAAAGCATATGTACACAGTAGCAGCAATGCAGTACTGGGAGCTATTTGGTGACTGGTGGCTACACATATTGGTTTCTTCTAATTGGGTTATCAGATGTATTTAGCTAGCTTTATTTATTTAATATGTTTGCAGAAATGAAATACATAGTTACAAACAAACAATAGGCAAATAATAAAAGGCTCTAACTTATTAGACTACAGGTACACCTTGTTTGTATCTAGGGTTGTCACCTCAGCCATGTTTTCCTGGACACTTATGAGTTACACACGCTGCAGGGTGTGCAGGGAGAAACATGTATTGTGTTTCTAGACAGCACTATTCATATTCCTCCCGGCACACCCTGCAGCATGTGTAACTTATAAGTGTTCTGTATTTTAAGGGACGGGTGGCAACCCTATTTGTATCTCAGCATGTTTGGTTGAAGACATATATTGTGTTACTATAGGTTAGGGACCCAGGGGGGAAGAGACATTGATGTGGTCCTGGGACTATCACCATTTTGCAAAATGCTATAAATAACTCATCCATTTTGCTTTTAATCTAACTGTGTGCTTGCAGGAGATTGACAGACTTTCTATGTGTTGTGTTAATAATTTTGTTTTGTAATTTTTCCTATGAACTTTACCCCCAGGCTTGTCTGGGTTTAACTACCTGAGTCCCTGGAAGCTGTGCAGCTTTCTGTGAGTGCTGGTGAGCACCCAGTGCTGTGAGTTCTGCAGGATCATAGGGTGTAAATAAGGTTTTCGGATTTAGCAAGAAATCAGCTATAAATATGACTTTAAAGGGATACTAAAAACCATACTTTTCCTTTAATGATTCAGATAGAACTTAGACCAGAAAAAAATGGCAACTGGTTAAAAACTAAAAAATATATCTTTATTACTTCCACTTAAAATCATGGCTTAAAATTAAAAAAAACATGGCACAGACAGATAGACACGTCTATTGGTGTTGATAGCCGAATAACCGGAGGAGGTGAGCCGCTAAGAGCTTGCAGCAGAACAGCCCAATACACTTGACAGAGGAAGAGGGGATATCATCTGGAGAAAAAATATAGCAGAGGACCGCTGAGGACCGGAGGGTGTCACCGAGAGTGGCAAGATCTTTCTAAGCTCTTCATAATTGCAAAACTTATGTTGGTATATGATTCAGATAGAGCAACAATATTAAGCAACTTTCTAATTTACTCCTATTATCATTTTTTCTTTGTACTCTTGCTATCTTTATTTGAAAAGCAGGCATCTAAAGCTTAGGAGCCTGCCCATTTTAGGTTCAGCACCCCGGAAAAAGCTTGCTTATTGGTGGATACATTTAGCCACCAATCAGCAAGCACAACCCAGGTACTGAACCAAAATTGGGCCGGCTCCTAAGATTTACATTTCTGCTTTTTAAATAAAGACAGCAATAGAACAAAGAAAATTTTAAATAATAGGAGTAAATTAGAAAGTTGCTTAAAGGGACACTAAAACAACATTTTTTTTCTTTCATGATTCAGATAGAGATTACAATTTTAAACAACTTTCCAATTTACTTCTATTATCTAATTCTTGCTTAATTTTTTAGATATCCTTTGTTGAAGAAAGAGCAATGCACATGGGAGAGCCAATCACATGAGACACCTATGTGCAGCAACAAATCAGCAGCTACTGAGATCTAGATATGTCTTTCAGCAAAGAATATCAAGAGAATGAAGCAAATTAGATAATATAAGTAAATTAGAAAGTTGTTTAAAACCGCATGCTCTTTCTAAATCATGAAAGAAAATATTTGGGTTTAATGTCCCTTTAACATTGCATTCGCTATCTGAATCATGAAAGAAAAAATATGGTTTTAGTATCCCTTTAAGCCTGCATTTCACCTGTGAGGTAAAAAAATAGCTTTCAGCAAGTGTATGGTTATAATCCTTAAATAAAAATTGTGTTGACAGTATACTTTTAATCAGAAATTAACTGCTGTATTACAAAACATTTTTCATTACCTATCTTTCTAAGCTGCATCTAGTACAATACTATTTACATTTCTTAAATCATTCCTTGTCTGTTTTTTGGAGCACATCTCCCACACAACTATCGAATTTCATCATCCATCAAATCCGATACACAACCACAGGATAGCTTAGAGTGAGCTGTATTGCAGAGCTCGGCAACAAAATCAATAACGAAACGCTGAAGTTTCTAAACACTGCAATGATTACCAGGGATCAGTTTATGACCTACAAAAGCATTAGGATATTTCTGGAAATGTTAAAAAAAAATAGATGATAGGTTCACAGTCCTTGTTCCAAATGTAACGTTATGGCTTTCAGAATGTTGGTTTAACTTATCTCAGATATAAACTAGATGCCAAAAAAGGTTCTGGAAGAGGCTTCGAACTATATCACCACAAAGAGTCTTTTAGAAGGACAATAATGTAAGGACTGTAACAGCTATGCAGCAAAGATATGAAAAATGTTCATTTAAAATAGTGTATTAAACAAATTAAATATTTTCATTTATTTTGGAGATTTATGGCTGGGGAGACGTCTAACAATAAGGAAGGAACTCTGGGATATTTGCATTATGTTATTTTATTATTTAAATAATATGCAGTCACAAACTACCACGCTGAATTTGCAGCAATGGATAAGGAAATAAACAGGTGCCCATAATTAACTCACTTAAAATATCTAAAAGTTATTTAAAGGGACAGTCAACTTAAAAAAAAATGTTATTGTTAAAAAACGATAGATAATCCCTTTATTACCCATTCCCCAGTTTTGCACAGAAGAGCCTCTTCTGATAGCCCCCTGATCACATGACTTTTTATTTCTTATCTTTTGACTTGCATTTAAGCCAATTAGTGCTGTGTTGTGCACAACCCATGGGCGTGAGCACAATGTTATCTATATGGCTTACATGAACTAGCACTCTCCTGTTGGGAAAAACTAATAAAAAAGCATGTGATCAGGGGGCTGTCTTTAGTGGCTTAGAAACAGACAGAAATTTAGAGGTTTAAAGGTTATAAATTATATTAATCTAACCATGTTGGTTGGGCAAAGCTGGATAATGGGTAGTAAAGGCATTATCTATCTTTTTAAACAATAACAATTTTTGCGTTGACTGTCCCTTTAAATGTGTCAATGTCAATTTACAAGTTTACATCTAGGATTGGGTCTTGGGTTGACCCAATGGACACCCAAGAATGCTGCAACACATTAAAAAGGAGTTTGCTCCTGGTACTGCAACATCTGGACAACAGCTATATTGCCATATAGACAATGTCATATTTTGGAAATTATAGTTATTGTATTCAGTTGATTTAAGCCTTGCTGCAATACATTTTAGCAGCCAGACCAAAGGTTAAAAACATTTTTTTTGTGTGTGATATAAAATGTGTGCATTCCTTGTCATTTTTTTTTCTTTGTTGCATCTAAAGTGTATTTTTTTTTTTAAAACTGAGGTTTCCTAAAATAACTTTTAGATTGTATGCTTGAGGAGGCATGTCCATGTCTACCAATAAAGCTATGGGAGCCAATACGCATATGATTATTGATTATAAGTTTATCATTTGTGGGCAAACAAAGATTTCCTGTACGTTTTTACATCTTATTTAATAACTTTAAAAGTTTTTCAAGCAAAAAACAAAACAAAAAAACTAAAAACAAAGTAACCATGTTTAATAGTTTAATGTCATTTTCACTCAAAAGGTCCACAGCAACACAATGCTTTTGGGTGGTACAAAGTATCATATATATATATAGAAAAAAAACAAGAGTTGTTAAGTAATGTCTTTGCAGTAGCAAAGACAATACTGGAAGGCACTATTGCTAACAAATATATATATATATATATATATATATATATATATATATATATATATATATATATATATATATATATATAGAGGTAAAGCTGCTGGAGTAATACAAAATATGTGTATCTGAAAAGCCCTCTCTTTCAGATACACAACAAACAATTCAAAAGAAAAAGTGATAGTATTCTACACAGCGCTATACCCTCTGAGCGTAAAATGTGCTCAAAAATATAAATATCGATTGAATACAGAAATACTGATAATACAGAAATTCACTATGGTGTACTAGCACCAGAGAACATGTATACAGAGACAAGTGAGCTCAGTGTAGTTTTGCCGAACAAGTATATATATATATATATATATATATATATATATATATATATATATATATATATATATATATATACTGTGTTTCTCCATGGGAGTTTGGTGACCTCAATAATCACTGCCAAGGTCCCTCTAGTGTCTGACAGGTCACTATTTTTAGATGTCAATTACAGTGTCAGAAACTAGTTTTTGTTTTCCTTTGTATTGCTAGCTAAGTTTATGAGTTTGGGTGGTAGAATAAATATAGCAGTTTGGACAATAAATCAATAGCAAGATTTATAGGCAGGGGACAGGCTTAACCTACACGGTTTTATAATTATTATTGTTGATACATGGAAAATCACATTTATATATCACCAAACACTACGCCAGAAAACATACAATGCAGTAACCATGGCATTGTGAGACAAGAAACAGTGTATAATATTAGATACATTGGCCTAGATTAGATTACAATCTTGTTAGTTGTCTATTTTTCAATTCATTTTAGTGGTCTGTTTTCAAGTTCTGAGCTATTACAATTTAGAACATTTAAGGGACAATATATATATTTTTGTTTTATATGTGCATCAGAAATTAATCCTTGCTTGCCTTAAGAAGGATCTGCAAACAGGTAAATGTTTTAAAAATATTTAAAAATTGTAATTTTGTTAATAAAATATGAATTTATTTGCAGTCCTGAGACACACCCTTTGACAAGTCTCTTGAGTTTTATTTATCTTCTCTCCTGTTGTTGCCCATTAAGAACCAATATAAATTTGCTCCTCAACCAATCATTGAGCAGTGCATAGAAAGGTCAGAGTACTGAATTCCATAGAATTCTCGCCAGCCTCTCTAGTGCAAGCAGAAAAATATAATACAGGAAAAGAAGGCAAAGGGCAAAATAAATAATGACAGTGCATTGCAAAGTAAGTTTAATACTGTAACCAAATTATACATTTTGGGGTGAGTTGCATTTTAGGTTTAATGTCCCTTTTTAGGGGGTTCTCTTCACTTTTTATATAACATTAAACTGGGGGGAAAACATTTCATGGAAGTTTCACCTAGTGTCATTGTTTTTATCAATACTGTATAACCAAACGTTTCAAAAGCCCTTCTTCACCCAATATCAAACAATAGGTGTCATTTCACCATTGGTTTATTGGGTAATGCTTTAGTGTGCCTTACTCTTACAGAATTATCGTGTGAACACAAACAAGATATGATATCCCTGCTACAGGAATACTGCCAAGATACACTTGCTGCCTCGCCACAGTTGCTCATTTCAATGCATTTAGGGTTAGGATTCAAATGAGGGCTAAGGTTGTGGTTAAGGAAGGTTGGGGTTGAGCTAACAGTTAACCCTTGGATGCCCAAAGGTTGCAATGTTGCAAAAATAAGAACTTGAACTCTCTATTATTTGTAATGTTCACAAATGACCTATGTTCATCATACTCCCTGTCTCCCCATTCTTTCTATCCACCCCCTCACTTTGAAAATTTCCAATTCCTCTCCCCACTAATATAAAAATAATTGTTTGCTCCTATACACTGAAAGGGATAATAAACACCAAAATGTTATTGTTTAAAAGGATAGATGACCCCTTTATTTACCATTCACAAGTTTTGCATAACCAACACTGTTATAGAAATATATTTTTTACCTCTGTAATTACCTTGTATCTAAGCTTCTGCAGACTGCCTCCTTATCTCAGATCTTTTGACAGACTTGCATTTCAGGCAATTAGTGCTGACTCTTAAATAACTTCACGTGCATGAGCACAATGTTATCTATATGAAACACATAAAGTAACGCCCTCTAGCTGTAAATACTGTTAAATGCATTTAAATTAGAGGCGGCCTTCAAAGGGTTAGAAATTAGCATATGAGCCTACCTAGTATTAGCCTTCAACTAAGCATAACAAGAGAGCAAAGCACATTTGATGATAAAAGTAAATTAGAAAGTTATTTAAAATGACATGCCTTATCTGAATCCTGAAAGTTTAATTTGGACTTTACTATCCCTTTAAAGGGATACTAAACACATCTTGCTTTAGAGTAAATTTAGTGCTTTGCCCCATGCTCCCTAGAATGCCCTCCAAAAAATCTAAATCTGTATCATAGGTTTTCAAAATGCTTAAAATGGCCTAAAGCAGCAACTGGTCTGCAGCATTTGCAGGATATAGAATTTACTTGTTCACCTCTCTTTGGAGTGTGGGGCAAGCACAAGGTCTTAAAGGGATAATAAAGTCCAAATTAAACGTTCATGATTCAGAAAGGGCATTTCATTTTAAACAACTTTCTAATTTACTTTTCTGGTATTCTTAGTTGAAAGCTAAACTTAGGTAAGCTTGTGTGCTAATTTCTCAGCACTTGAAGGCTGGCTCTTATCTGAATGCATTTGACAGGTTTAAACAGCTAGAGGGTGTTAGTTCATGTGTTTCATATAAATAACATTGTGCTCATGCACGTGAAGTTATTTAAGAGTCAGCACTAATTGCCTGTAATGCAAGTCTGTCAAAAGATCTGAGATAAGGAGGCAGTCAGCAGAAGCTTAGATAGATACAAGGTAATTACAGAGGTAAACAGTGTATTTCTATAACAGTGTTGGTTATGCAAAACTGTAGAATGGAAATTAAAGGGGTCATCTATATTTTTAAACAATAACATTTTTGGTGTTTACTATCCCTTTAATGTCCTTTAAAGGGATACTGAACCCAATTTTTTCTTAAATTCTTCAGATACAGAATGCAATTTGAAGGAACTTTCTAATTGACATCTGTTATCAATTTTTCTTCATTCTCTTGGTATCTTTAATTGAAAAAGCAGGAATGTAAGCTTATGAGCCGGCCCATCTTTGGTTCAGCACCTGGGTACAGCTTGCTGGTTGGTGGCTAAATTTACCCACCAATCAGCAAATGCTATCCAGGGTCTGAACCAAAAATTGGCTGGCTCATAAGCTTACATTCCTGCTTTTTCAAATAAAGATATCAAGAGAACGAAGAAAAATTGATAAAAGGAGTAAATTAGAACGTTGCTTAAAATTGCATGCTCTATCTGAATCATGAAAAAAAATGATCCCTTTAAGAAAGCAGTTCTTGGTACACAAGCCCCAGCTTTGAGCATATTATCAGCAGTTGATATATCACTATTACCCAGTTTATCAGTACTCAGTTTAACATCTTCAGAAGGACCATGGCTTTTCTAAATTTGCTTTGCCAAAATTTGAACCTGTGACAAAAAAAAAAAAAACGTTGATCATGAACTGCAATTAACCACTGAGTCAAGTGCGACAACTCATCAGACCTTTCTTTAAAAAACCTCTCACTTCTCCATAATGCATCACATTACTTTTAAAGTGCAAGAGTAGTAAACCAGTTACAAATATTTTAAATGTGTTGTTACTTTGCCAACTGGCCGATCTTTCTAAATTCCTCTTTCCCAGTATAAATGTTATAAACGGTTTCTCAAGCTACTGGTTTTGTTAAAACACTCTGAAGAGGTACTGTATTTAATATTCTTTTTCCATTTCCTCTTTTTATTTTTGTAGTCTTTTTTATTTGTGTATTGTCTATCTCTGACCAAGTGCTATAGATTTTTCATTTCATTTTTCGGCAGCCCATTAAAAATGATAGTCATTATTATAATAAAAGGGAAAAAAGTCCAGATAGTATAATTCCAGGTACCCCTTGGGTCATTTTAACCAAAAGAGCAATAAACTATCAAAAAATATAATTTTTCTGCTTTCTGCTTTTCAATGCATCATACACATTTTTTATTTAATTGCTTTGCTTCTGGCAAAGAAGACAAACTAGCAATTTAATTTTGTTCCACCATATATTATGTATGCCATGACTCTCTGTAGTTAATAATCTTCTATACTCAGTTGCTGTGTGTTCTTTGATGTTTCCTTCAATGCCTGTGTGAGACCCTGCAGAGCCAGTCATTCCTATACTAATCATGTGATAGGGACTCCACCACCAGAAAATTTGTATAAAAATTTAAGGCAGTACAAGATATATAAATAATCTACTAGTTTCAGCCTTGAATACACAGGAAAATGTAAGACGCTTTAGAACCTTCCTCTGCCACAAAATCTACAGATTTACTAGAAATAGGTAAGGAAACCAAATTACATGACATGCCCAATTCTAAGCCCATATAAAGTGAATCGTGTATTAGTAAATACTAATTTGTCACCTTAATCTCTGTTTAAAGGTACATGAAACATTTAGAGAATGTAATATAAAATATTTCATTATGAGTGATAAAAAAAACTTTGCAATAATTTTTTTGTCTCTTTTTTCCTGTAATTTAACTCTTAAAATGATGGATGTTTCCAGTTCTGAGACAGTAAACTGCACTAGCCTAATATTGCTTCATAACTATCTATAAATGGACTAAGCAGAGGTGATAAAGATTCTGCAATGCATTTCTTCTGAATAGAGTTAAGTGGTTGGGAGTGTTTGTCCATTGAAAAACAATTGCAGTAAATTGAATGTTAAAGTATTCCCAAAGTTTTGATGTTGACTAGCAAGCTACAAGGCTATGGAAATGACTTGTACTTACAGGTTGATTTAAAAAAATTTTAAAAGGTTAAAATTTTACTTTTGTGATTCAGATAGAGCATGCACTTTAAGCAAATTTCATTAAAGGGACACTTTCTGAGTGAGGATCCATTTCCTACTGAGCATGTGCAAGAGCTCACAATGTGTATATATGCATGTATAATTATGCATGCATATATACATGTTTATATGTGTTTAAGCAAATGGTGTGTGGAAAAGATACTCATATAAATGGCAAAATCATATAAAGATAAGAATCAAATGATTATTATACTTAAATACTTTTTAACACATGACTAAGTAAAACCAATGAATGTGTTTAAATACTTGCCCATCCCCTGTACAAGAAGTTATGTCTCAGGAGTAGGTTAGACTAATAGTCTACAAATATCCACCTATACCTTATGTCCCTGACACCAGGATTCCCTTATTTCTTAATTGAGTCTCTAATCCACTATATAAAAATAATAAGAGGCTCCAAATTGTTTCATCTTCCCACTATAGCCTTCCATTAAGACACTGTAGTCTACAGCTATCCACTTTTTTGTAAAACACCACAGTGGTCGGCTGACGACATTCAGACAATGTTTTTATCCAGATGGTTTGAGAGCTTTGTTTAGACTCAGGTTCACAGTGTGGTGGTATAGACAGAAACTAACCTACCTACTGCTACAGCAAAACTGAAACCCTCTTAGATCCACAGTCAAAACTGGAATCATGCAGACCTGGATAAAAATATATCCTCAGTTTATTAGAAAAAAAATGTGAGAAAGAGGCTTTTTTTTAAATGAATGCAATTTTGAGCAGTTTCAGTTTAACACTGTTCCATTCTTTTTAGAACTTCTTTGGAACTTAGTGCAGCTCTCTTTAGGAGGTATCTATACAATTACTGAGTAAACTCTGTCCAAAAGAATCAGAGAAGAGGGTGCAGCCCAGACACAGGGTAGCAAGCTTTTATTATTTTCATTAGAAGTAAGTAATAAGTCTACCAAAAATAAAAACATTAAAAGATCACCTCATAACTGCCTTAGTCTGGTCCTAAGAAGTAGATTTCGGCCACCCAGCTTCAACACTACCTGGAACCATCTCTATGTTGTATCTTTGTAGTGATTTGATTCTCATTGTCGGAAGTTCTCTTAGTTTAAGACAATGGTATGGTGTCCCTGTTGGTTGAAATCTAAGCTTCTCCTCTATGCGTGTTTTTTTGCCTCATAGGGGAACTTTTTTTAAGAACGTCTGAAGTTTTCTTACAGGTCTCATATTCTCTAAGAATGTTACTCCTGAAGGTCTGTTTTTTTTTTTTTTTTCCAAATGAAAGCTGTCAAGTTTGTTTAAAAATATCCAATGTAATTATTGAACTGATAGAAAAAAGTAATGCATGTAAAACTAGTAGTAAATGCAAGGTAAAGTACGCTGAACACATTTGATTTGTATTTGCTTAAAAAAAATATAATAACCACCGAGTGCTTCCTGTTAAGTCTACTCTCCCCCTAAGCGATATGTAACAATCCAGAGAGTTTGATTTATTTCTAAGAATGGCAGCTCACCACTTGCTAGGATGTTCAGCCCCCTTTTATTTTGAGAATTGAGTGAGATCTTCTAATGTAAGTGTACTCCTTGTCAGCAAATTTTAAATAATTTATACACAAAGGACAAATACATATGGGTTACAGTTTTAATGAGCAAAAACAGCTTTTTTTAACATCTATTACATCCTATCACAGCCCTACATAGAGGCTTGAGCCTCTACAAGAAGGTAAATTAGTAGTTTTCCCTTTGAAGTGTTGCTAAAAGACACCTATCTGCTAGCTACAATTAGTTTATTGCTGATGTTTAGTATAGGACTTTTGCTGCTAAAATGATATAGCCTAAGTTCTACAATAGTAGCTCTCTTATCTAGCTGTGGGCACTAGTTATACTTTTGCAAGAAAACAAGTACACTGTCTGCTGTTTTTAACACAATCTGTTTCTTTTTATGTTTACTTGATTTAACATTTTTATTTTTAAATAGGAGCACTATTTAACATTTCTTTAATTTGTATCCACAACTCACTCACCCAGATGCCTTTATTGTTTGTTTTGATACACAAATAACATTTAACCCATGTGAATGTGCAGTAAGTGAAATGATATCACTAGATTCCTCCATAAAGAGTTTAACAAATAATATTGGGAGAAATGGAACATGGGTAAATATTTTGATACAGAAAAAATGTCAGTCCAGGACTCAAGAAAAATACGCGTGCCACTTAGGGTTACTACTTGAAAACCCAGCAATAATCAACAAAAATCCAAAATGTGGCAGCGCACAAAATATTTATTTAAATTAACACAAAGTTAAAAATAGCAATGATTCGGGAATGCTCCCCTTAATCATGCTTAAGAATGATTAAGGGATGCTTAAGCATGATTAAGGGGAACATTCTCAAAATGATGATTTGTAACTTTGTGCTTATTTAAATACATGTTTTTGTATGCTGCCACCTTTTTGTATTTTTGTAAATAATTGTAACAGCAATTGATTCATTTTAATGAAATGTATAGAGAGTTGCACTCTCACTAAAATAAATCACAACTGGTAATCTCAATAACTGCTGAGACATCACTTGGGACTATGCCAATTATAAGAGGAGATGATAGTTGTGAATGAAACATGACAATAATGTTCTGTCCTAGCACTTTGACTAAAATGGAGTTCTCCTTTTGAGTGCATCAATTCACAGCAGTTAAAAGCTCTTGTAATACACAATAATAATAACAGGGAGTGCAAAGTTTAAGATGAGGATTTTCATTAAGTGACAGCTCAATAGTAAAAGCAGAGCTGAGGTTCCTAACATAGTAAAATCAATAAGTTGACTTGAAGATTTATAGAGGGAGAAGAGTAGAACCTAATTTGATAATTTATGCAGTTTTTTTTTTTTTTGGTTGTGTTGTCCGTCCAACAACGATGGCATGAGAACAAGCGCAGCGAAGGAGGTAAGTCGTGCAGCGATGGGCAGCAAATATAAATAAATGTATGTAAGCATATACATATATATATTTTACAGGGAACATACAATTCTCATAGACCTCAATGTAAAGGCACTTTTCACTGCCTTTTTTTTTTCTCTTCCAAACACCCCACAGCCGCCAACTTTAGCCCCCAAAAGCTGCATACTGCAGTATTTTTTAATTAAAATTTAAAATAATAATAAAAAAATTAATAAACAAATAAAGTATACTTTAATTTGGGGCCAATCAGGGCACTTTAAAAAAATTAACTAGGTGTCTGACCTCTGGTTAATTTTTTGAGCACAAATTACTACCACAAGCTTGCGATAGCAATAACCAGCCACTTATAATGGGCAAATTTACTCACTTGCGGCAATATATTAGAGCTCCACTTGTAATCTGGTCCTATATATATGAAAAAAGATCATTGGCTGGAATGTATTACTATGTAATGCACATCACTATGTAATCCTGTTTAGCCGAGGATAGAAAATTCTCATCCTGCAATAAGGTACAATATTTCATAATCTGCCTCAGGTGTACATGGAAAATAAATATTTATAATAAAAAGCAAAATCAATTTTTCAATAAATAAATATAATATGTCAATTTCAGCTTTAATAATTTAGGTTTTGAAGACTAAAACAGGTCAGCATTGAAAACAAAATTTATGATTACCTGATAAATGTATTTCTTTTTTGACACGATGAGTCCACAGATCATCTCAATTACTAATGGGATATTCACCTCTTGGTCAGCAGGAGATGGCAAAGAGCACCACAGCAGAGCTGTTAAATAGCTCCTCCCTTCCCTCCCACTCCAGTCATTCGACCGAAGTTAGGAAGAGAAAGAAAAAGCCAAGGTGCAAAGGTGTCTGAAGTTTACAATAACCCATAACCTGTCTTAAAAGAACAGGGCGGGCCGTGGACTCATCATGTCAAAAAGAAATACATTTATGAGGTAAGTATAAAGTTTGTTTTCTTTTTTATGATACGATGAGTCCATGGATCATCTCAATTACTAATGGGATCCAATACCAAAGCTAGAGTACACAAATGATACGGGAGGGACAAGACAGGGAACCTAAACAGAAGGCACCACTGCTTGAAGAACCTTTCTTCCAAAGGCGGCCTCAGCTGAGGCAAAAGTATCAAACTTGTAAAACTTTAAAAAAGTGTGAAGAGAGGACCAAGTAGCAGCCTTGCAAATCTGTTCCACAGAAGCTTAATTTTTGAATGTCCAAGAGGAAGCAACAGCCCTCATGGAATGAGCCATAACTCTCTCTGGAGGTTGCTGTCCAGCAGTCTCATATTCAAAATGGATGATACTCTTCAGCCAAAAAGAAAGGGAAGTAGCCGTAGCTTTCTGACCCTTGCGTTTTCCATAAGATAACCACGAACAAAGAGGAAGACTGACAAAAATCCTTAGTCGCCTGTAGGTAAAACTTTAAAGCACAAACCACATCCAAATTATGGAAAAGCCGTTCCTTCTGAGAAGAAGGATTAGGACACAAGGAAGGAACAACAATCTCCTGGTTAATGTTCCTATCAGAAACAACCTTAGGAAGAAACCCTAACTTAGTACGCAAAACAAACTTATCCGAATGGAAGATAAGGTAAGGAGATTCACACTGCAATGGCGAGAGTTCCGAGACTCTACGAGCAGAGGAAATAGCAATGAGAAATAAAAGCTTCCAAGATGATAACTTAACATCTAAAGAATGCATAGGCTCAAACGGAGGCCGTTGGAGAACATTAAGAACTAAATTCAAACTCCAAGGAGGAGTAACCGGTTTGAACACATGCCTAATTCTAACCAAGGCCTGACAAAAAGATTGAATGTCTGGAACATCTGCCAGACGTCTATGCAACAAAATAGATAAAGCAGAGATTTGACCCTTTAAGGAACTTGTCGATAATCCTTCCAATCCAATCCTTCTTGGAGAAAAGACAAAATCCTAGGAATCCTAACTCTACTCCATGAGTAACCCTTGGATTCACACAAATATAGATATTTATGCCATATCTTATAATAAATCCTTCTGGTCACAGGTTTACGAGCCTGGATCATTGTCTTAATGACCGATTCAGAAAACCCCCGCTTAAACAGAATTAAGCATTCAATCTCCAAGCAGTCAGCTTCAGAGAAACTAGATTTGGATGAAGAAGGTCCTTCCTCAGCGGAAGACTCCAAGGTGGTTGAGAGGACATGTCCACCATATCCGCATACCAAATCATGCGAGACCAGGCTGGTGCAATGAGTATCACAGATGACCTCTGCTTGATTCAAGCAATCACCTGAGGAAGAAGTGCAAAAGGAGGGAACAGGTAAACTAGACTGAAGGTCTAAGGAACCGCCAAGCCATCTATTATTTACGCCTGGGGATCCCTGGACCTCGACCCGTATCTCGGGAGCTTGGCATTCTGATGCAATGCCATGAGATCTAATTCCGGCTGACCCCACTTGTGGATCATGCTGGCAAACACTTCCGGATAAAAAGTCTCAAGAAGTCCGCCTCCCAGTTGTTCACCCCTGGGATGGGGATCGCCGACAGAGAACAAGAGTGAGTCTCTGCCCACTGGATTATCTTGGATACCTCTATCATCGCTAAGGAACTCCTCATTCCTCCCTGATGATTGATGTAAGCTACTGACGTTATGTTGTCCGACTGAAACCTAATAAACTGGACCAAAGCTAACTGAGGCCAGGTCAGAAGAGCTCTTGAAATCTAACCTGTATCCCTGGGACACAATATCTAATGCCCAGGGATCCTGAACATCTCGGATCCAGGCTTGAACGAAGAAGGAAAGTCTGTCCCCTACCAGATCCGGTCCCGGATCGGGGGCATGACCTTCATGCTGACTTGGATTCAACGACAGGCTTCTTAGCCTGTTTTCCCTTATTCCAAGGCTGACTGAATCTCCATGTAGGTTTGGACTGATCCTGTTTGGCAATGGTAGATGTTGAATTTCCTTTGAAATTACGAAAAGGAACAAAAATTACTTTGGCGCCCCTTCGTCTTATGTCTCTTATCCTGAGGGAGGAAATGACCCTTACCTCCCGTGATATCAGAAATAATTTCCGATAGACCAGGACCAAATAAGGTCTTTGCCTTATATGGAATAGCCAAACGTTTGGACTTAGAGGAGGTGTCCGCAGACCAAGGTTTCAGCCATAAGGCTCTGCGGGCCAAATAGAAAAACCTGATATCTTAGCTCCCAGTTTGATCATTTGAAGGGAAGCATCTGTGATAAAGGAATTAGCTAACTTGAGAGCCTGTATCCTATCCTGAATCTCATCCAAAGATGTCTCCGTTCTGATAGCATCAGACAGGGCGTCAAACCAATATGCTGCCGCACTGGTGACAGTAGCAATGCACACGGCAGGTTGCCATTGTAGACCCTGGTGTGCGTACACCTTTTTAAGAAGGCCCTCTAATTTCTTGTCCATAGGATCTTTGAAAGCACAACTATCCTCTATGGGGATAGTAGTCCTCTTGGCTAAAGTGGAAATAGCCCCTTCCACCGTAGGTACTGTTTGCCAAGCTTGCTTGATAGAGTCGACTATGGGAAACATCTTCTTGAAAATAGGAAAGGAGAAAAAGGAATACCCGGTTTCTCCCACTCCTTAGCAATAATCTCAGAGGCTCGATCAGGAACCGGAAAAAACATCAGACAAGGAAGGAACCTCAAAATATCTGTTCAACTTACTGGATTTCTTAGGGACACACCACAACGTAAGAGTCGCTATCATCTAAAGTAGCTAAAACCTCCTTAAGTAATAAACGGAGCTTAAATCTAAAAGATAACACCTCAGTATCAGCAAGAGGAAGTACCCCCGAATCTGAAATTTCTCTGTCAGATGCTACCACAGCTTCTTCTTCCTCAGGCATCTGAGAGGAAGACTCCGAAGCCGCAACAAATGCACCAGAAACCTCGCTTACTGAATGACTAGTCTGCCTCTTACGTTTACCCTGCAACATGGGAAAAGCAGAGAGCACATCAGAAAATGGTAGAAGACATGAGAGATGCGATGTCTTTTTAAAGTAACTTCAGTGGTGGTTACAGAGGAGCTGCAGGGAACTGCTTGTGAGGGTGGTAACACTTGGAGCGATTGAGGAGAAAGTTGTGTCATACAATGTTCATCATTAGAGTCCTGAACATCATCCCCCTTAGAAGAAGTTGGATCAGAAAAAATCTTATTTTTAAAACGTATAGTCCTCTCAATACAAGTAGGACAGAAAGGTATTGGTGGTTCCACAAGAGCCTCGCCACACAAAGAGCAAGGAACACTTTGAAAAGTCCCTTGATCTATATCTGCTCACACTTTAGTAAGATTCCAATACAAAAAATATAAATTTAATAAAGAATTTTTAATGTGCAAAAAAAACCGATACTGTGCCTTTAAATTTCAAAAGCACAACTATTTTACTGCGCACTGTAATTTACTCAAAAAACAAATAGAACTAAACCCCCCAGTCACCTCCACACCTCAGCAGCCTTGCTGAGGTGCCTACCTTACTCCAAAACGACCAGGAAGTTCCCCCAGCAAGAAGCCCAGAACCGATTGAAGCAGTCCGGTCCTAGGAACGCATGTCAATAGTAATAATCATGCGTTCCTAGCAAACACAGACCGGTGCCTCCTCTGTTGCTGCCTAGACTGACTTCATCTGAAGGCGCAAGAAGAGGCGCATGCAGAAAAAACAAAACCGCCCATCGTGGGCGTGAACCAACCTAACTGTCTTCTCCCGGGGAAATATTAACCCCCGCAGAGAAGGAACCAAAAAGCACCAAACACACCACAGTAAATCAACAGAAATAAAGTAGACTGTCAAATGCTTATAAAAAATGTGAATAACGTTAGCACAGATTAACAGTGCTGCCCTGATAAGCTGTGGCTCCCCAGCGCTCAGACCAGCACATATTGCTGCCTAGCACTCCCTCATGAACCAAGAGAGATAGTGCTATATAATAACGAGCCCCAGTACAGTGAAGCCCCTTTGAAATATAAAAAGGTAGTAGTATGTGCCCTCTTTTCTGAGCTCCTGAACAATGTCCCCCAGAAAAAGAAAAAAAGCACTTACCTCATAATACTGCCGGACAGCAAGGCAGTTCACAGGTGTGAGAAGTCCTCTTCCTCACATAGACCCTGTAGAAAAATAAAGACTGAGTCATATCCCTCAGACTATAGAAAAGTAGGGCAGTATTAAATATGGGAGGCACAGTGAGAATTATGTCCCACAAGTTCCCATTAGTCTAAAGTCAACAAAGCTCTACTGAAGAGACTGATATGGACTATGGCTACACCCTAGGACAAAGCAGCACAATCCTGTGCCACTTAAAAAATGACAAACTCTTGATTGAAGAATCTATTATAACAACTCACTTTGCCACTTCCTAACACTAACGCAGGCAAAGAGAATGACTGGAGTGAGAGGGAAGGGAGGAGCTATTTAACAGCTCTGCTGTGGTGCTCTTTGCCGCCTCCTGCTGACCAGGAGGTGAATATACCATTAGCAATTGAGATGATCCATGGACTCATCGTGTCATAAAAAAGAAAAGGTCATGTTATTTCATGGCCTTTCAAACTATTTTTAAACAAATCTGTTCATTGTTTTTGACCGTTGCTCCAGCTAATAATACAGTATATACAAAAACTAATTTCTCAAAAACAACTAAAACAATTACTTGACATGCTCAGCTTTTGCATTGGATTAATACAATCTAGAGTTAGACATGTGTAAATGAAGAACAACAATAATGCTTATGTGCTATTATGTTTTATTATTCTTATATTGCTTAAACATACATGAAATAATATGTTCTATGTATTGGTGCATTGCTGCTCTAGTATTGACTTAAATAATCTGTTATATAATCTAGTACTTTATATATTGTGAGCAAATTACAAAATTACACATTTATGCAAACACGCTGAATTGTGCTCAAGAAACAGTACTAGATTCTTACATTAAAGAGTATGTATAACTTCCCTCTTCTCTAAAAGTACACAGCAACAACTGTTATATACATGCAACACGCTTTATAGCTTGCTTGATATATGAAACACATAAATATAACATTTTTGTTGATTGAGATATAGGAGCCAATTTACCAAAGTGCGAGCGGACATGATACGATGTAGCGGATCATGTCCGCCGCACATCGATAAATGCCGACAGCATATGCTGCCGGTATTTATCATTGCCACCAGCAGTTCTTGTGAACTGCTTGTGCAATGCCGCCCCTTGCAGATTTGTGGCCAATCGTCCACTAGCAGGAGGAGTCAATCAGCCCGATTGTATAAGATCTAGCAGATTGATGTCCGCGGTCTCTTTAGACCGCTGCTTCATAACTACTGTTACCGGCAAGCCTGAAAGCTCGCCCGGAAACAGGGGCATCAAGCTCCATTCTGAGTTTGATAATTTGGCCCCATAGAGACAAATGTAATGAATGAAAGATAGATAGACAGATAGATAGATAGATAGATAGATAGATAGATCGACAGATAAAGATAGATAGACAGACAGACAAACAGATAAAGATAGACAGACAGATAGATTATAGATAGATAGATAGATAGATAGACAGACAGACAGACAGACACACAGAGAGATAGATAGATCATAGATAGACAGACAGAATTATAGACAGATAGACAGAGAGTTAGACAGACATACAGATAGATGGATGCCGGAATAATTTCACACATTTCAGTGTCAAATTCCAAGGGATTTCCAATAACTCTCAGATTGCTACTTGTCAAGATCTATCTCTGCAAAATTAAACCAAGGAGTGAAAAGAAAAAATAATGATACAGCTAAAACAAATACACAGCACGCAGCTTTCATGTGTCACTCTATATTAAATATATGTTTTTTTGTCAACTAAACCGGTTTTGCCTTTGGAGGATGCACTTTATTGCAGACAATGAATAAGCTTAAGAATTGTATCTGAACAAGATAAATGTATAGTTTATTTTAATAACGCAGAGTACTGGACTTCAGCACATCATCACCTAAGGATAGGATTCCCTAAGAGAACTTGTTTCTGTGTTTCATATATAATTTTTGGTGAATTGCTCATACACTCAAACCTCCTGTGTTTTAGGATAAGAATATTACTTAAATTCATTTCTATTCAATTTTTTTCCTTCCACAGGAAAGTATAAAGAATGGGCTGCACAAAAATAATGTGAGCGTATTTTGCCATGGTAGAGCAGCAGAACAAGTAATTTCATGGTGACTGGATAATGCAGAATAATATACCAAGAGCTGTTGGTGGAATTATTTTATTCTTGCTTAAGCAAAGATACCTGCATTAAAGGGACAGTATAGTCAAAATTAAACTTTCATGCAACTTAAAAAAAAAAACTTCCTAATTTACTTCCATTATCAAATAGTGATTGGGCTTTTTATGTGAGGCACCAGCTCCTGCTGACCATGTGCAAGTGTTTACAGTATATACGGTAATGTGTTTTGTGATTGGCTGATGGCTGTCACATGATACAGGGGGCTGGAAAAATGGAAGTAACTGAAATTTTAGACTCTTTTGAAATTCAGATTAAGGGCTCCACTCATCAAGCTGCAGAGGCAACGGTCATCAGACCTCTGTTACCTAACCTATACAATCACCCCAGACCAGTCCAACCAGGTTGGTAGAGAACCCCTGCTAGCAAGTGATTAGCTGCATTGCACAAGCAATGTTGAGCAGACAGGTTACTGGGAGCAAACCTTCTCTATCCAGTATCTGATAAATAGGGCCTTAAAGGGACACTGAACCCAATTTTTTTCTTTCGTGATTCAGACAGAGCATGCAATTTTAAGCAACTTTCTAATTTACTCCTACTATCAAATTGTCTTCATTCTCTTGGCATCTTTATTTGAAAAGCAATAATGTAAGTTTAGATGCAGCCCCATTTTTGGTGAACAACCTGGGTTGTCCTTGCTGATTGGACAGCACCAATAAACAAGTGCTGTCCAAGGTTCTGAACCAACAATTGGTTGGCTTCTTAGCTTAGATGCCTTCTTTTTCAAATAAAGACAGCAAGGGAACAAAGAAACTGATAATAGGAGTAAATTAGAAAGTTGCTTAAAATTTCATGCTCTATATGAATCACGAAAGAAAAAAATTGGGTTCAGTGTCCTTTAAGTGACATTACATTGTCTTTTTAATATGCATTTGATGTTCGGTCCTTTAACTGCAAGCTAGGTTAATTCAGTATCCACTGATAATAAGAAACTTACAATCAATGAAAAATGGAATAGAGACAAAACTTTAACAATTCTATTTTTTTTTGTAATGTTTTAATTAAGATGTATGTTTTTAAAAGCAAAAATAGTCACATGAAGTCAGATAAACATACTTTAAATTTGGGTACAAGCCTTTTTAGAAGGAACATTATGCACTAAATATATTTTATAAGGATATATTTTTTTAGATTTTCCCCCTAGTCACAGGTCCTGCCATGTTGAAATCTGTCTTTCAATACATTCCAGTGCTGACCTGATTGCACATTATACGATTATATTTCTGCATACAACGATAAGGGAAAAGAAGAGTGTTATCTAGAGATGACAATAATAAAAATGTGAGTCAGTGGCAGAAGAGAAATTGACTAATGAATTTGACATGTTTGTGGATAAATTGACAAAGGTAATTGGCTGACTCATGCAGTCCCAAACTGTGGCAGTATTGAGGAGAGTCTGAACTAGTGGGAAATTAGGTTTAAAAAGTCCATGGCCCCTAGTTATCAAGCCGTCAACCTCAAATACGCTGGAATTCGCAGCGTATTTGTGGCGAGTGCTGATTCGCCTTAGATATCAAGCCCTAGACCCTGGCAAAAGTAGAATTTTGTGACGTAAGCTTCGAACCGCCGGACTCAGTCACCAACACAGATCAATGCTTACGTCACTACAGATGTTCCGCACACAAGTTCGGAAAATCTGACTACTTTATGCTGTTATCAAAAAAACTTGCAGGGTACACTCGGCACTTTTTCCGGCCCAGCATACCTGGTTTTCAAACCGCCGCCCCTGGAGGGTGGCGGATCCTATAGGAATCAATGGGAGTCTGACCATAGCGAAAGTTCATGTTCGCTGCTGCCAGACATCCCATTGCTTCCTATGGGGTAGATGTCTACACCTAACACCCTAACATGTACCCCGAGTCTAAACACCCCTATCTGCCCCCCTACACCGCCGCAACTAAATAAAGTGTTTACCCCCTAAACCGCCGCACCCGGAGCCCACCGCAAGCTATAATAAATATGGTTAACCACTAAACCGCGCTCCCGGTCCCCGCCGCAACTATAATATATGTATTAACCCCCCTAAACCGCCGCTCCCGGACCCGCCGCCACCTACAAGTATGACCTATTAACCCCTATCCTGCCCCCCCCTACACCGCCGCCACTATAATAAATTTATTAACCCCCTATCCTGCCCCCCTACACCGCCGCCACTATAATAAATTTATTAACCCCTATCCTGCCCCCCCCTACACCGCCGCCACTATAATAAATTTATTAACCCCTATCCTGCCCCCCCTACAACCGCCGCCACTATAATAAATTTATTAAACCCCTATCCTGCCCCCCCTACACCGCCGCCACTGTAATAAATTTATTAACCCCTATCCTGCCCCCCTACACCACCGCCACTGTAATAAAATTTATTAACCCCTATCCTGCCCCCCCTACACCACCGGCCACTGTAATAAAATTATTAACCCCTATCCTGCCCCCCCTACACCCGCCGCAAACTGTAATAAAATTATTAACCCTAAACCTAAGTCTAACCCTAACCCTAACATCCCCCTAACTTAAATATTAATTAAATAAATCTAAATAATATTTCTCTTATTAACTAAATTAATCCTATTTAAAACGAAATGCTTACCTTTAAAAATAAACCCTAATATCGCTACAATATAAATAATAATTATATTGTAGCTATCTTAGGATTTATTTTTATTTTACAGGCAAATTTCAATTTATTTTAACTAGGTACAATAGCTATTAAATAGTTATTAACTATTTAATAGCTTACCTAGCTAAAATAAAGAGAAATTTACCTGTAAAATAAAACTAACCTAAGTACAATTACACCTAACACTACACCTATACTTTAAGAAATTATTTCCTATTTAAAGCTAAATACTTACCTGTAAAATAAACCCTAAGATAGCTACAATATAATTAATAATTACATTGCTAGCTATTTTAGGATTTATATTTATTTTACAGGTAACTTTGTATTTATTTTAGCTAGTTAGAATAGTTTATTAAATAGTTATTAACTATTTAATAACTACCTAGCTAAAAGAATACAAAATTACCTGTAAAATAAATCCTAAATAAATCCCTAACCTAAGTTACAGTTAAACCTAACACTACACTATCATTAAATTAATTAAATAAATTAGCTACAAAATAACTACAATTAAATTAAATTAAATAAACTAACTAAAGTACAAAAAATAAAAAAGCTAAGTTACAAAAAATAAAAAAAATAAGTTACAAATATTTAAAAAATATTACAACAATTTTAAGCTACTTACACCTAATCTAAGCCCCCTAATAAATAACAAAGCCCCCTCAAAATAAAAAATGTCCCTACCCCTATTCTACATTAAAAAGTTACCAGCCCTTAAAAGGGCCCTTTGGCATGCCCCAAAGAAAACAGCTCTTTTGCCTGTAAAATAAAAATACAACCCCCCCCAACATTAAAACCCACCACCCACATACCCCTAATCTAACCAAACCCCCCTTAAATAAACCTAACACTACCCCCCTGAAGATCATCCTACCTTGAGCCATGTTCAGCCAGCTGACCACCGATGGAACCGAAGAGGAGATCCGGAGGGGCAGAAGTCATCATCCAAGGGGCGCTGAAGAAGTCTTCCATCCGATTGAAGTCATCATCCAAGGGGCGCTGAAGAAGTCTTCCATCCGATTGAAGTCAACATCCAGGCGGCGCTTAAGAGGTCTTCCATCCAATAGAGTCTTCATCCATGCGGCGTCTTCAATCTTCATCCATCCGGAGCGGAGCCATCTTCAGACGAGCCGATGCGGAGCCATCCTCTTCTTCCCGATGACTAACGACGAATGAAGGTTCCTTTAAGGGACGTCATCCAAGATGGCGTCCCTTCAATTCCGATCAGCCAATCGGAATTAAGGTAGGAAAAATCTGATTGGCTGATAGCATCAGCCAATCAGATTGAAGTTCAATCCGATTGGCTGATCCAATCAGCCAATCAGATTGAGCTCGCATTCTATTGGCTGATCGGAACAGCCAATAGAATGCGAGCTCAATCTGATTGGCTGATTGGATCAGCCAATCGGATTGAACTTCAATCTGATTGGCTGATAGCATCAGCCAATCAGATTTTTCCTACCTAAAATCAGATTTTTCCTACCTAATATAGCTACAATGTAATTATTAATTACATTGTAGCTATCTTAGGTTTATTTTACAGATAAGTATTTAGTTTTAAATAGGAATAATTTATTAAAGTATAGTGTAGTGTTAGGTGTAATTGTAACTTAGGTTAGTTTTTATTTTAAGGGTAAATTGCTCTTTATTTTAACTAGGTAGCTATTAAATAGTTATTAACTATTAATAGCTATTGTACCTAGTTAAAATAAATTGATATTTGCCTGTAAAATAAAAATAAATCCTTATTATTATTATTTATATTGTAGCTATATTAGGGTTTATTTAAAGTTAAGTATTTAGTTTTAAATAGGATTAATTTAGTTAATAAGAGAAATATTATTTAGATTTATTTAATTAATATTTAAGTTAGGGGGGTTAGGGGTTAAAACTATTTATTTAGTTGCGGCGGGGTCGGGATCGGCAGGATAGGGGTTAATAACTTTATTATAGAGGGCGGGCGGTTATAGGGGGGGGCAGGATAGGGGTTACTAGGTATAATGTAGGTGGCGGTGTCGGGAAGTGCGGTTTCTTAGGGGTTAATACATTTATTATAGTTGCGGCGGTGTCCGGGAGCGGCGGTTGTTTAGGGGTTAATAACTTTATTTAGTTGCGGGGGGCTCCGGGGGCGCTAGGTATAGGGGCTAGAAACAGTGTGTTAGTGTGGGTGTTAGTGACAGCTTGTCAATAAAGCTGTCAAAAAGCAGCGAGATCGGATGAGTGATAAACTCTCACAGTTCGCTGCTCATCGCCCGGTACTTGGTGCACGGCTTTTTGACCTGATTTATTGATAAACTTAGGCAAAAATTTTCAGGGTCTGCGGCGGCGATGGTAGGCGAGCTTAGGCGGGCGTATTGGGCCGGCGCAGGCAGGTAAAGTAGACACGTTGATCACTAGGCCCCATATGTGCACTTATGTTTGCCAGTAACATAGAAACAGAGATTTTGACAGCAGATAAAAACAATAGGCATGATAAGTATGCTCATATTTCCCATACAGTATATGCATAAAGGGACACTGTACTGTAAATTAATGTCCCCTTAAAGGGATACTAAACCCAATTTTTTCTTTCATGATTCAGATAGAGCATGAGATTTTAAGAACCTTTCTAATTTACTCCTATATCAATTTTTCTTTGTTCTTATGCTATCTGATTGAAAAGCAGTACTGTAAGCTTTAGAGCTGGACCATTTTTTGTTCAGCACCTGGGTAGCACTTGCTGATTTGTGGCTAAATGTAGCAAACCAATCAGCAAGCTCTACCAAGGTGCTGAACTAAAAAATGGGCCGGCTCCTAACCCTTTTATTACTGCTTTTTCAAATCAAGATAACATGAGAAAAAAGAAAAATTGATAATAGGAGTAAATTATAAGTTGCTTAAAATTGCATTGCTCTATCTGAATCATGAAAGAAAAAATGTGGGGTTAGTATCCTTTAATGTTTGCCGAAATGATTTGTTATATCCACTGCAAAGTAATAAATGCATGATACATTTTTCTTTTGCTTATTTACACGTCACCTGTTGCTCTCAAGGACATTACCATAAAAATGGTCTGAGACTACAGGTAAAGCAGATCTGCTAATGTCATCAATGTCTAAACATAATTAGACATTAAAATGCTAATTATGTCTGGGCATAGCAGCTACTTCAGATACAAAAAAATCTATGTCTCTACTCCAACCCCCATAATGGGATATTAAATAGCACTATTACCTCTGTTTACAAAGCCTTTCCCACTGGGAGGTTTGATGTCTGCTGCTGACTATTGTTTACATAACTTTTTTAGAGCTAGTACTGCAGCACTAACATTTTAGTTTAGGTGGTGGTTTCTACAGGCAAAATTCAGCCAATTTAAAATGACAAAATTAAGGAAAAGGAGTTATTTGTAAAAAAAAAAAAAATGAAATACTGTACACATTTCAGAATGTAAGCTAGATCACTGGGAGAACATTACAGAGGACAAATAAGTGACGTATGTTGCCCCATTAAAGTATGCTAAAACACCACAATTTGATTTGTATTAATTATAGAAAATGTTCTCATAAGCACTGGGGGGCCCCTTTTTCAGCCTCCCCTGTGAGATTCTTCATTCTACAGATTTCATTTCTGTCTAATAAGAAGCAGCTTAGCACTTACTAGAACTTACAGGGTCAACAACTTTTTTTCAAAAATGTATTGCTTTCTGCAACTCTAAGGCTCAGTGTGAATATACACCAACCTGGAGATGGTATTTGTGAAGCGGTCATTTGATCTAGATTATTCACACATTTGAGAAATTCTGGTATACGCTATATGTTGGAATGTATGCAGACACTCCTATTAATTATTGTGTTCAGGTGTTCCATCCACACCCAATGATAAACAGGTGCATAAAACCCTAGCACATAGCCACGTAATTCTCCATAATGGCTGTTACAATGGGTTACAATGAAGATCTCAGTGATTTTAAACGTGGCACAGTCGATCTTTGCTACAAGTGAGTTAATGACATTTTGCCAAATCTAATCTATCCAGGTAAACTGTAAGTGGAATTATTGTGAGGTGGAAGCATCTAGACTACGCAAACTCACAGAGCGAGGATCTGAGTGCTCAAATGCCTAGGGCATCACTCACTAAGGCGTTTCCAAACTCCCTCTGAAAGCAACATCAGCACAAGAACTGTGTCTCAGGAGCTTCATCAAATAGAATTTCCATTGCAGAGTATCTGTACACTAATATCCCACAATGCAATGCTCAAGCCAAGTGAAGGTTAGCAGCGTGCCACCACTGGGACCTCAGGAGCAGTGGAACATTTTCTCTGGAGTGATGAATCATAAGACACTGTCTGACAGTCTGATGGAAGAATCTGTGTGTGATGGATGCCAGGAGAATGCTACTGTAAAGATTGATGGAGGAGGACTAATGGTCAGGAGCAGTTTTGGGAAGACTCATTCATGTTCCAGCATGACTGTGCCCTGTGTGCACAAAGAAGGTCAATGATGGTTTAAAGAGTTTGGAGTGGGGGAACAAGTGTGACCTGTACAGAACTTTGACCTCAAACCCCATTGAACACCTTTAGAATTAATTGGAACTTAGATGTTGGAAAAGAAGGTCTGGCTCACAAATGCTCTTTAAGTGTGTTTGTGTGTGTGTGTGTGGGGGGGGGGGGACGACGACTCCATAGTACTGCCAAAAATGTTTTGGAATGGGATTTCACACATGCTCATATAGGTGTGATAGTCAAGTGTCCAGATATTTTGGCCATATAGTGTAAGTTCAATAGCATACCTAACCATTAGCTTTGTATTCTGTTGTTATAATAAAGTGGGGTTTTTTTCTAAACAGTTTTGCCAAACTTTTTATTCCCTTTGTGTTGCAATCCTAAAAAAGTGATTTTTAACAGAATAGATGCACATGTTCTTTTTTTGTTAGGGGAGTCTACATAAACCTATTGTTAATTACAGGTAATATGAAGTCATTATTTTCTTTGTCATATTTTAGAGAGGTTATGTTAAAAGGAATGTTTTTCTTGAGGGGGAAATGAAAAGATATTGCCTGAAAAATGTTTTGTTTGAATGCTTGTGCATTGTGTCCCTCTACTAACAGTGCTGTAGGATATCTCTTTATCAACCAGTTACAACCCATCCCTTAAAATTATCTATTAACAAAGCAAAAAAAAAATGAATATCAAAATAAACAAACAAAATAAACAGTAACAGATATCCCACCCAGTTTTAAGTTTCTTTGTATTCAACTAGTTTTACAGCAATGCTGATCAGTGGAGGCAAAGTATGCAAGACTGAATATTAGTATGATAATTATCAGTGGTGTAAGCAGTGGGAAGAGAAAGATTCCCGTGGAGAAATACATACAAAACTCCTCAGTATGACTGATGAGTTGACCTTGAAAATAACCTTTGGAATTTCTTAATAATTTATTTATTATATATTGATTTACAATCCTCTAACAACAACACAATTTAAGACTTTGGTTTGGCAAAAATGTATAAAAATAGAAGATAATTTGAAAGATTACGGAGGAAGAAAACTATTTACTATTAATTAGGCTCTTATTAATTGGATACATATGTACTGTGGATAAAAAAAAAACACACAATATCATTATTTATATCAATACACAATAAATCCTGTTGTGCAAAGTCAACCAGCGGTTGACTGTAAAACACCTAGGATTAGTTTATTTCAAAATACAACTAATATATACATAATAAAGAAAATATAAACATCAAATCAACATGTTACTTTATATTAAGTACTTTATAAAAACACAGGTGCTACAAAAACATACAAATGAATTCAAGCCCAGACTGGTAATAGGGCATATAGGAGGCCCAGGGCCAGTTGTGGGCTGGGCACTGGTTGCTTACACACCACCCAGTCACCAGCATTTTTAATTTGTGCATAAACGCAGCCTTGCCTTTAACTGACTTGCTGTGCCTGTGTGCCGGTCACAGAAAAGCAACTCTAGAGATGATGCTTTCAATGTCTGTTGGTGCCTTTTTTTTTGTGTGATTGTGGATATCTGAGTTGCTTTGTGTTTGAATGTGGGTACCGACTGCCTGTAGATGTCTGTGTCTTTTTTTGCTGTGATAGTGCAGCTCAGATGACTGCTATTTTTTATTTTGTGCTACACAGGCTAATGAGCAATAAACGGTTATGGTTTATTTAAATGTGAAATGTTTGTTTTTGTTTTGTTTTTAATTACCTTTAACTTTTTTTAATATTTAAAGACAACAAATTTATAAAATATCAGGCGACAGAAGAATGTTACAAGCTTTTATTGTTTTTTTATTTTATTTTTTAAATTAAACTAGTTACCTTATACCAGGTTTTGAGGTATGGTTACATAACAAAAAAAGGGAGGGAGAGTAGACTGCTCTTCCTTAAATTTTCAAGCCTATTTTTGGTCCCAGTCAGTCCCTGCATGAATTTACATTTAGCTGTATGTATATATGTAAATAGTACTGTCCACGGGGCCGATTTACCTACCAACGTATCGGCTCAAATGCCTCTGTTTCCATGCAAGCCTCCAGGCTCACCGGAAACAGGAAGTTAAGAAGCAGTGGTCTTAAGAATGCTGCTCCTTAACTCTTTCGCCTGCTCTGAGTTGGTGGACATCAATCCGCCCGATTGCATACGATCGGAATGATTGAAATCCTCTGCTAGTGGATCTGTGGCGGCATTGCACAAGCAGTTCACCAGAACTGCTTGTGCAATGTTAAATGCTGACAGCGTATGCTGTCTGCATTCAGCGATGTCGGGCGGACATGATTACTACAACGGATCATGTCCATCCGACAGTTAGTATATCGTCACCATGTAGTAACCTAGGTCCAGGATACTGGGAGATTTCCTGGGGGAATCCACAGAGCCACATCAGTTGGGGGACGACCAGTCTAAGCAGAGCCTGCAAAGCGAGCCTCCAGGTGAGGTCATGGAGCCAGCCTCGTGCACACACACAGCATATCTATTATTGCAAGGTGCTCAACTCCTGGCACCTGGAGGGGGCAGATCAGTAGTCTCATATTCACCGTTGACTGGTTTAGAGATGTGAAGTCACTTGCAGACTCAGAAGAGGGAGACCACGAAGCAGCCACCTGGCCTAATTTGCACAACTGCACTGTGCAAACTGTAGCTGCTCCCCACAATTGAAATGGCCGTGGGGGCAGGTCCGACTCAGTACCTTTAATGGACAGTATACCTGTACAGGGGAGTGGCCTAACTACCATGGTTTTTTTGCACTCATTGCTCCATTCATTTTACAGAAGTTATCCATCAAAGAGAGTTTGATTGGTCTGAGACTGTTAATACTATGAAATAATATAGTAAATGTTTAACTGACTATGAATAGTTCAATTTATTTGGACTAAAAGGATGGCAGTTTCTTAAACTGCTACAACTACACAGTATTTATCTGTTCCTAAATATTATGGTAAGATTAGCTCTACCTATGGTCAGAGGTGTTTTTTGCAAATTGTGTTTGTTTTATTAATAAACATTACTCTTCACAACCCTTTATTTAATGCATAGTTCATTTGTATTGTATCTGATTTATTAACCACCCAGTTTCAGTTCTGAGATTTCTTAATTCAAACATATAATGTCATTGTCTCTTTCACTGCATCATATTCATTCTTAATAAGTCCTTTTGCTTTATTACGTGTTTAATCCATTCAAAGTAGACCTGGCTCCTTCTACTGTGACTGCAGAAACATGAATTGTTTTTGCTGGTACCAAAAAGCAGAGATATGTGTTTGGAGTGTGGCTCACAGCTGGCAAAAAGCCAATAGGGGGCAAGAGGCTGGTTTAAGCAGTATTGTGTCTCTTTGTTATTTAGATAGACAGATAGATATAAACATCTTACTTAATCTTGGCAATATTTTTGTATATCCACATTGGCTATTTCTGTTTTAGCTGATTAGCATCAATAAGTTCACAGTCAGTACAAATAACATTTATAAACAATCTAGATTAGGAGCACAGACTGCTCAGAATTTTCCCCCTAGGTAATGAGCAGCCTGGAGACAATCAAGAGAGACATTTAAGATTAGTGCTATTACATAGATACTACTAACTAGAATTCACTTTCTTTATTTGTGTTTATTTTTAAATATGAATTAGATAGGAGTCTCAACAGACAGGCTCTAAGTTTTATGAAAAAATTACTACATTGATATAAAAAAAAAAAAACAATTGTTGGATTAAAGTAAAGTATTCAAGTGCAAAACCTACTGCATTTTTCTGAATTTTGAGATTGAAATAGATAGGCTTTATAGATATAAAACGTCAGCTTTTTCAAATGACAAAATAAAGATAAAAGATCTTTCAGCAGATAAAAAGGATCACTGGGATCAAATTAAAGAGGGTATCGTTTTACAGTACAGTGAACTTTTAGGGGACATAAAACTACAAAAGAGCATTTTTTTTATTGCTCTATTGCTTGCATATAACTGTTTTTTAACCCCTGCGCATGGATTAAACACATAATTAAAGTAATCTTTAGAGTAGAGATGCACTTCTGGGAGCTAGCTGGAAACATCTGGTGAGCTAATAACAATATACAGATGTTTGCCGCCAACAATCACCAGCAGTTGTGTAGAATATGTACATATTCTTTTCAATAAAGGATACCAAGAGAACAAAGTGAATTTGATAACTGAAATGAATTTAAAAGTGTCTAAGAATTACATACTCTATCCGAATCATGCAAATTCAATTTTAACTTTCCTATCCCTTTAATGTCAGGTGAAATAGACAACAGGTTAAACGTTGGGTGGAAAGCTAGAGCTTTAAGAATAGACCCCTAAATGTCTATATAGTAAAAAAAATATATATATTTTTTAAATATTCAGATAGAGCACCCAGTTCTTAACAGCTTGTTCTCTTGGATCTTTTGCTGAAAAGCAGAGACGTAAGCTCAGAGCGTGCACGTGTCTAGGATACCTCTATGCAGTATGTTTTGCAAGAATGTTTTCCATTTTGCAAGAGCAATAGATTGCAGCACTATTTCCTGTCAGGTAGTTGCTCCAGACACTTACCTAGGTATCTCTTCAACAAAGAATAACCTGAGAACAAATCAAATTTGATTACTTAAGTAAACTGAAAACTTTTTAAAAAATCCAATGCTCTCTATCTGAATCACAAAATCATTTTTTTGGGTTTCTTATATCTTTAACATAAGCAAAATAATTCATTTTGCTTTTATTGAGTGGTGTAACTGAGCAAAATGGACTACAAATTGAATTTGTCTGTTGGAATCCTGCGCATCAGGATCCTAAACTGCTCAGCAAAATGTCTAGACAATTATAGTTTATGTGTATTACAGCAGCTTAGAAATCTATCTCTCTCTGGAACAAAAAAAAAAGAGATTTATTTTAGGACATCCAAGCTAAAAGAAAAAGATGTCATATATCTTTACAGTCTGACTGTATCAGCGGTAAAAGAGTTCTCACTGAAACACTTTATTGACGGACTACGTCAGACAATTCCTACAGCAACTATTGATGTCTATCTGATCACAAGTTGTATTTCAGTTCTGGGTGAAGGATTCATTTGCCAGTTTTTCATCAATTCAGACAAATGGCCTAATGAATATTGTCTGTGATACCCAACAGATTGCAACATTATTTTAAAGAAAGAGACACACAAGATTTACACCTTAACATCAAAGTAAAGCAGATATGTACTGTACTTTCAGTGGAAAAAAATAATTTCTAACAAAATAAACATAAGAAATAAGGGGTCTGTTAAATGATCCCAGACTTGATGTCAATTCTTACTAAAACAACTTAAAGGGACAGTCTAGTCCCAAAACAAAATCATTATTCAGATAAGGCATGTACTTTTAAACAATTTTAAAATTTATATCTATCACCAATTTTTGCTTTGTTCTCTTCGTATTCTTAGTTGAAAGCTAAATCTAGGGAGGTTCATATGCTAATTTCTAAGCCCTTGAAGAACCGCCTCTCATCTCAGTTTTTCACCACTAGGGGGTGTTAGTTCATGTGTTTCATATAGATAACACTGTGCTCATGCACATTGACTTCCTAGGAGCCAGCACTGATAAAACGTAAGTCTGTAAAAAGCACTGAGATAAGGGGGCAGTCTGCAGAGGCTTAGATACAAGGTAATCAGAGGTAAAAAGTGTAATAATATAACTGTGTTGGTTATGCCAAAACTAGGGAATGGGTAATAAAGGGATTATCTACCATTTAAAACAATACATTTTCTGGTGTAGATTGTCCCTTTAAATCTCATTTACAGTTGTAGTTGAATTCATTAATTCATCTTAAATATGCTTGAAACCTCAGTAGTGAATGCTACATAAATTGTGCAACTTAAAATGAGATGAAACACATTTTCCTTTCATGATTCGGATAGAGCTTGTGATTTGAATAAGCAATTGGTTCTATTACCTAATTTGTTTTGTTGTATATGCCTTATGCTATTGGGCTTACCCAATGCATTCAGCTAGCTCCCAGTAGTGTCTTGCTTCTTTTTCAACATAGGATACCAAGGGAATGAAGCAAATTAGATAATTGAAGTGAAAATTTGTTTAAAATTGTATCATGAAAGAAAAATTGTTCATGTCCCCTTTGATTTTTAACTAATAAAAATAAAACAATGTACTGTACATTATTTATTTTGCTGTAAAATTGTGCTTATGTGTGGCTCCCTAGAGAGGCCGTTTGCTTCTATCTGGCTACACAATAATCAATGATTGCTTACAACCCTTAATAAACAATGATGATAAGATAAGCATTCATACAAAGTCCAAAGACTTAAAGGGACATTTTAAGGGGCATGTGGAAAAAAACAGTGCAATATGCTTTCATTATTTTGCCTGCTTTTCATGTAATTTAAATCTACAGCTTACTTAAAATTCAGAGTAAATATTATTGCATTGTTTTTTTAGTATTCACGCGTAAATTATGTGATTCTGCTGTATTTAATGGTCCTTTAACCCCTTCCCACCGTTAGGACGTTCCATGCTGTCCTTACTGCACTGAGCTTTAGCTCTCTTAGGACGGCATGGAATATCCTACTGAAGCAATAGGTGCTTCATGAATGGGATCCCGGACTGGGGGGGGTGCCAGTGTCCCACCATTGAAATCATGTGATCGCATGAACAATTGTGTGATTTAAATTTTTACTTATTTGGGTATATCAGAATTTTGTTCTGATGTAGACAAGTACATAGGTATATTTTTCAACACAGGATATCAAGAGAACTGAACAAATTAGATAAAGAAATAAATTGGAAAGTTGTTTAAAGTCATATGCCCTATCTCAAACCTGCCCTGAATCCTCCCTAACAGGCCAGGTTTTCAGGATATCTGAACTGGAGCACAGGTAAAATATTCACCTGATTAGTGAAGATTGTTATTTTACCTGCTCTCACCCAAGGTAATCCTGAAAATCTGGCCTGTTAGGGAGGCCTGATGACAGGTTTGATACCCCTCTATGCTCTATCGAAACCATGAAAGAAAAAAAAATGGTTTGATGTCACATTAAAGGGACACTGAACCCAAATTTTTTCTTTTGTGATTCAGATAGAGCAAGCAATTTTAAGCAACTTTCTAATTTACTCCTATTATCAAATATTTTTCATTCTCTTGGTATCTTTATTTGAAATGAAAGAATGTAAGTTTAGATGCCGGCCCATTTTTGGTGAACAACCTGGGTTGTTCTTGCTAATTGGTGGATAAATTAATCCACCAATGAACAAGTGCTTTCCAAGGTTCTGAACCAAACAAATAGCTTAGATGCCTTCTTTTTCAAATAAAGATAGCAAGAGAAAGAAGAAAATTTGATAATAGGAGTAAATTAGAAAGTTGCTTAAAATTGCATGCTCTATCTGAATCACAAAAGAAAAAATTTGGGTTCAGTGTCCCTTTAAATGGCAGTTTATAGCAGTGCACATGTTCATTTGTAATTTGGCAAATGATTGGTCATAACTGGTAAGACCTGTTCTAGATTAGGAAAAGCAGCAACGTGGACTTTATTCTGCTCTGGCCATTAGCCTGACAGTGTCACTGGATATGCAACCTGTTCTTACTTCGGAGTGTATATTCCTTTATTAGAGTTCTGCCTGGGAAATGGGGTGTGCAGTCCATTGCCCATGTTTTGTATATGTATTATAGAAAAAAATACACCTAGCGACAGAGAAATTAGAATGAGTTTATTGAACCAACATGAAAGGCTAAGGTTCGAACCAAAGTACTTGACAATGTTGATAGGAGCGCCAAGCATGCTTTGTTGTCCGGTAGCGTTTGTGATACAAAAAACTCTAAATGTGACTAGAAATTTTATATAATTAGGGTTAATCTATTTAATATAGGTGGCGGCGGGTGTAGGGGGATTAGTTGAGGGGTTAATACATTTATTATAGGTGGTGGCGGTGTAGGGGGGGATTAGATTAGATGCAAAAGAGCTGATTTCTTTGTGACTATGCCCCACAAAAAGCCCTTTTTAAGGGCTGGTAAAAGAGCTGATTTCTTTGGGGAAATGCCCCGCAAAAAGCCCCTTTTAAGGGCTGGCAATATGAGCTGTTACTTTGGGGCAATGTCATGCAAAAGGCCTCTTTTAAGGGCTGGTAATAGAGGTGATTACTTTAGGGGGATTAGATTAGGGATTAATGTATTTAATATAGCTTGGCGGCGGTGTAGGGGGATTAATTTGGGGTTTAATACATTTAATATACGCTGGCGGCGGGGTAGGGGGATTAGATTAGGCGGGTTAATAATTTTAATGTAGCTGGCGGCGGGGGGTAGGGGGATTAGATTTGGGGTTAATAATTTTAATGTAGCTGGCGGCGGGGTAGGAGCTCACATTAGGGGGGTAGTTTAATGTAGCTGGCGGCGGGGTAGGAGCTCACATTAGGGGGTAATTTAATGTAGGTGGCGGCGGTGTAAGGGGCTCACATTAGGGGGTAGTTTATGTAGCTGGCGGCGGTGTGTAAGGGGGCTCACATTTGGGGGGTAGTTTAATATAGCTGGCGGGCAGGGTAGGAGCTCACATTAGGGGGTATGTAATGGAGCTGGCGACGAGTATAGGGGGATCACATTAGGGGGTTAAATTTTAATGTAGGTGCAGCGGGGTCCGGGAGCGGCGGTTTTAGGGGTTAAATACTTTATAAGGATTGCGGCGGGGGATCGAGGTTGACAGGTAGATAGACATTGCCACATGCGTTAGGTTTTATTTAGAGATCTGCGGTTGACAGGTAGATAGACATTTGCGCATGCGTTAGGTGTTAGGTTTTATTTTGCCGGTAGTTTAGGGAGTTACGGGGCTCCAATACACAGCGTAAGGCTTACTATGGCTGCAATTTGTGGCGAGGGTGAAAATGGAGTAAGATTTCTCAATTTTCGCCACGTAAGTCCTTACGCTGTATATTGGACTACCAAACTGCACGGGTTTGGTAATACCTGTCTATGGCCCAAAAAAAAACTACGGGCGAGGCAGAAATATACGAGTGTAACTCTCTAGGTTACGCTGTATATAGGATACCAAACCCGCTGCAAATTTTGGCGTCACCGGCTTTTTGCGGGCGACGCTGTATATCGGATCGAGGCCCCATATCTCTGCACTCTTCATCCTGTACACTGTAAGTTCTTCAGTTTAGGACCTTCCTCCTCCAGTAGTTATTTTGTTTAGACTGTTATGTATTTGTATCTTTACAGATAATCATTACATAAGGGAAATGAAAGCTTACATTTACAACAGCAGCTGGTGGTAAGCAGGGTATGCCAAATAAGGCTCATAATAAGGAGAATATGACAGCTGAATATAACTTTACTTGAGTGTAAAAACACAACGCGCTAATAGTGGTTTGATTATATTTCAAAAGTTCTGCAAATTACTCTCTTAAGTCTAAGGCTCGTCACAATGTCAAACAAGTATGCTGGTAATAACACTTCAAAGCAGCTTGTTTGTGCCCACACAGGGCTAAATCACATGCACTTGAACATTAAACACCATTAAATCTCAATTAAAATCAATGAAGATATTTGTTGTTATTAATAGTTGTTAAGTTAACAAATAAAATGTGATCTTGCACTTGGTTGGAAAAACTCATTTCACTGAGCAAGCTCACTGTTCTGTGAATTAAGTATTTCCATTTACAGCAACAATCCATACTCTATTAACACATGAACTTCACAATTAAGCAAAACTAATAAACTACTAACTGGAATAATTTAATTCAAGTAAACAGAGCATTTGGGGCTCTTTTTGAAAAATTTACGGGGCTTTGGCCCCCTAGTAAACACCAAAGTGATATCTCTGTATGTAGTTTTCTTCCCCCACTTTATGCCTTAAAGGGGAAAATTTTAGAAAAATAAATATAGATGTTAAGATATTGGGAAAAATATCTATCTCTATACATAATCACAAAGAGAAAGTTCAGCTCTCAGCTAGAATTAAAAGCAAAACTGAAAGAGTTAGTTACTGCAGCTGGCCAAATGGGACAAGCCCAGGTACCATGTTAAGGTCTCTCCAAAACCTGGGTCCCTAAGACAGCCACACCAATGCATTCCCTCAATCAAACAAACTGGGAACAAGTGAAGGGTGCACAGACTTATGTAGTCACCCTAGACCAGGGGCTTATTAAGGCCTAGGCCAACAAGGCCGGGCCTATTGCGGCAAATTTAAGGGAAGCCACTTGCCCCTGGCCACATGCACTGATTGACTGTGGAGTATTAGGATATAAAAAACAATTGATTTGTGCGGGGATGCGGTCGGCTTTCTGCCAAGGTCACGTGACCTGCTTTCTGCTTAGGTCACGTGACATTTTCCACCTAGCCGCTAATGACATCCACATCAGACTCAGTCATTGTCGGTAGTAAAAGTGTACTGGAGTGCAGTGGAGCTGTGGACACAGGCAGTCCCTTAGCGCTCAGGTAGGGTCATGGTCACTCACTGCTCACTGGCCTGCACAAATTACTAGAGCAGCACTGAGTTTGGAACTGTTGCATGACTTGTAGTAACATTTATATATTACCAGTCTGCAGTCTGAGTCTAACACAGAGGAAAGAGAATTGCTAGGTGCAGAGCCACAGCCTATACAATGTGCGTGAGTCTGTTATATATCTCCTCCTGGGTGGCTGGAGCATATAATGGTTATTACGATAGTATTGTTGCATGTACTGTTCCTGTCTACTATGATTCACAACACAACAACTCATCTTACACATAAAACATATTGCATTTTCAATGTTAAACTTTATTGCCCTTTGACTACCACCGAGTAGTTATTTGTGCATCTGCGATGCTGATATTCACTGTCCTCTGCATAAAGTATACAACACAATTTATCTGCTTTCCTATGTGGGTAGAACTCAGCCTAAATCATAACTATAAGGTAGGCGAACAGCGGCAGCAGGATTCTGAGTGCCTAGGGCAGCACAAAACCTAGTGGCCACTGCCCTAGAGATATACAAAACACGGAAGGGGACTGCACTCTCAGACTGGACTGGGTACACATCCCATGACCCTGCAACATGCTCAGCCCTGGGTGCTTAAAAGCACTCTCAGGAAGCTGCAATGTCCAAGACAGTTAACCCCAGACAGGTCTGGTTGCAAGGCCCATAGGGGAACAATTACAAAACAAATTAATACAGCACACAGAGAAACGTCCAGCACTCACCTTACAAGAACTCAGTTAAGATTTTTATATATATATTAAAATATATTATATATATATATATATATTTACATATATATAATAAGCGCACTAGGGAGCCGACCCTTCTTCACACAGTCCAGAGCTCACGCCAATAAGAGGCTTAGAGCGTCAGATCTCCCAGAGTCTATGCTAATGTATAAGGTACATCCATGCAAGTTCTGGGTATCTGCCGCACTAAGCGTCCAATTAGCGTGGCCCTGGACTAGAAGTGTGTAAATATATATATATTTATTTTATTCATAACAAATTATATCATGAAAATAAAAGTTAATTACATTTTATATAAAACATTCAATGTCCTCTGTATAGAAAATGACCACTTCATTTGTGAACACAATTATAAATTTACCATAAAAATAAAAGTTTAGCTCAGAGCTAAGATTTATTATTATTATTATTATCGGTTATTTGTAGAGCGCCAACAGATTCCGACAACACTAAGATTTATACACATGTACACATTATAGCAATAAACATTTAGCCTATACTGTTACAATTTAAAAAAGAGAAAAAAAAACTTTCTGCTTAGACACCCTTAATGTATTACCGTTCTTCACCCTCCATAATAGTAATTTTGCTTTTAGAACAACCCTACTTTATTCAGCTCCTGTCTAGTGTGAAGTATGTATAGGGAAATGTTATATAAAGCATCCAAGTACACCGATTTATAAAGCACATTCTGCCCTATTCTGATGTAAATCTATTAGGTAAAGCAGAATAAAGAATCATTCATCTTCTCCATGCCCAGATTACAAGGCCTTTATTATATCAGTGATTGACTCTAAAAACAAACAAAAGAGGGTTATATATTTCCACAAGCTCCTGTATATTCATGGACCTGTTCTCTAAGAAAGTAAACAAAATGCCATTACAAATGTGTTTCTTGTAAGTCCAATACGGGGATTTCAATTTCCCAGAGACTGCAGCCCCTGGTATGTCTGCATTCTAGAAACTAATGAAAATAACATTCAAACAATAGTACTTTTTAAAATGTATTTTTTTCTGCAGCATAAATATAAGCAATGGTAATAACAGTTTTTGTATAGGATCTGTCAAAAACTATCTCAAATTTAAAGTGATGGTAATCTCCATGTCCTCACTTAATTGCAACTTGATCCATGTGCCCCAATAGGATCTGTCAAAACTATCTCATATTTAAAGTAATGGTAAACTCCATGTCCCTCACTTAATTGCAACTTGATCCATGTGCCCCCAACAGGATCTGTCAAAACTAACTCAAATTTAAAGTGATGGTAAACCTCCATGTCCTCACTTAATTGCTAACTTGATCCCATGTAACCAATAGGATCTGTCAAAACTAACTCAAATTTAAAGTGATGGTAAACTCCATGTCCTCACTTAATTGCAACTTGATCCATGTGCCCCAATAGGATCTGTCAAAACTAACTCAAGTGATGTAAACTCCATGGGGCCTAATTAATCATTCTGTGAAGTGAACGTGATCAGATATTGCGGATCATATGTCCGCTGCACATCGATAAATGCCAACAGCATACGCTCTCAGCATTTATCATTGCACCAGCAGTTCTTGTGAACTGCTGGTGCAATGCCGCCCCCTGCAGATTCACGGCCAATCGGCCGCTAGCAGGGGGTGTCAATCAACTCAATAATATCTTGATCGGGTTAATTTCTGCCCGATGTCTGTCCGCCGCCTTTAGACACTGCTTCATAACCTTCTGTTTCCGGAGCTTGATAAATATGCCCCCATGTCCTGACTTAATTGCAACTTGATCCATGTGTCCCCAATAAACTAACATACACCATTTTTACCTATCTGAAGTATATGTAAAATTCACCTCCAATTTGTTTAATTCTTCTTGCAAAGGGAGCTCCCCCCCAACACACACAGGGTCTCTGTAGTGATTTTTTTCAGATGACTCTTGCATCAAATCAGACTCTTTGTTGTTCGACTAACATTCTTCTATGAGAGCCATCTTTAATGATCTTTCAGATTGTCTGAAGCTTCCAACTCTTTCAAACCAATGCAGCGGTTATTATTTTGACACTCTTTGGGCGTGCATGAGTTCTTAGTGCATGCACCTTAACTCTCCTACCTCATCACTACTCTTGCCAAAGTAAACAGTGAATTGTTTATGCTCGTGAGATTCACTGTTTACGCTGATCTATGCCAGTAAGAGTAATGGATTGGTATTCAATACAAAATTATAATATTGTCACGTTTTTAATGATATTTTCAATACCTACATCAATTTTATGCATTTACAACAAGTATAAAATGTATATAATAAGTATTTATATCAGAATTCTAATAGAAACAAGTATTTTGTGGATATCATTTTTTTTAAACATATAAATACATATTAGACAGTATTTGTTATTTATATCTATAATTTTGATAGAGATTTGCATTTCGGCAGTTTCATTCACAGCCAAATGCAGAAGTAGGAGGCTGTTTTCGGTATTCTGCTCTTTTTGAAGGTGAATATCCTCTTGGGAAAGTAAAACACACTAAGATCTGCATTTGCTCTGAAAAGAGCAAAATATCGAAAACAACCTCCTACTTCCACATTCGCCAGTGAACAAAACTGTCACATGCACATCTCTAAATTTCGATGAATATATCTAATAAAAATAGTAAAAGCTAGGTCACATTTTTATACATTTAGTGATGCGTGTCAATGTTTAAGGATTTGAATATGATTTTAGAATAATTTGATTAGTCTCTAAATCATATACATTTACACTTACTAATATAATATAAGAAATATGCTAGTTTATCACAAATGGTTGCTAAGTTGTACCAGCACCCTGCACCAAGTAAGCAATGGATCTCATGATTCATTGTTAAATTGGATACATCAGAACGCTGTTGCAAAGGCGCATTCAATTTTCCTTCTCTGGAGCACACAGAGGCTCTAACGTATGAGCTGGTTGGGTCCGCGATACACGTCACTTCTTTGCCTTGAGCAGGAATAAGGGGGCAAGGTCAAATAGGTCCTCTGAACTAAGAATAAAAATAGATTTAAAAAAAAAAGTAAATCAGGGGGCGGAGCCAAGCCACTGAGAAAGATGGCTGCATCTTGCTAATTGCTCTGTGGTCCCTGTGTAATCTTATTCAATTGGAATGAACATATAGGCTAGAAAAGCCTTTCAAAGTGCATAGGAGCATCTATAATCACATATCTCAGCTGCAAATGAGCCGGTCTCACTTTCATAACAGCAGAACGGAGGAGGTTACTGAGGGCTGCTAACGTCTGAGCTGCGCGCCATTAACACCCGGCAATTTTTTACCTACCTGAACGGTTCTGTGGAGTCCCTGCTACCTGACCCTCTGTGAACCGGATTGCTGTGCGGAGGTCTCCCGCGGTCTTGCCCGACGGATTAAGACACATACTTGAGCAACCGCAGGCATATCCGACGCCGACAGGCCTCGCCACGTGATTAACCTCAGCAGCCGGAGCATTAGGCCTCAAGACCGGAACCATACCGCATCACAGCATTTAAAGCGCAACAGCCCAGACAAGCTGAATATCACGGGGCTGGTGGTCACTCGCAATACCAAAGAGACCGGTAAGGCTGTCATTATCTGCGCACCACCGGACTACAAGTCTGGGGGTAGCACACAGGGATCCGGGTAGACTAGGGGCCGGTACTTGGTGGCACAAATCAACATAAGAGCCCACAACTAGAAGGGGTTATTGTGTATCACATAGAACATAAAAGTATTTACCCCAGCCCTTAGCTGAGTCCTGGGGAAAAAAAAAAAAAGGGGACAAAAAGTAAAAAAAGAGTACCAAAAAAAAAAAAAAAGAACACAGATTTCCCAAAAGATGTCTAATAAAAGAAACACCCAAAACACAATAAAGGCCCCCCACCCCTCAGTAATGGAGAACTATTTAATTACACCAGAATCTGGAATTACCCCCAGCAAATCTACTCAAGAAAATGCAGGGCTGATTTCTGTAACTCAGGCAATAGAACCAGAGCAAGGTCCTCTATCCCATAACTATCTCACAAAGAATAACATTTCTCATCTCTCTTCCAAGGATGACATAAAAGAATGCTATGTCTGATTTCAAAAATATGTTTGGAGAGCTAAGAAGGGACATTGGTGCTGTAAGTAGGAGGGTCACCCAAATTGAGGAGAAGCAAGAGTCTCTTAGTTCAGATATGCAGCAACAGGCAAGCTATTTGCAGGCCCAGGAGGGTACAGTACAAGGCCTCATGGACCGGATTGAGGACCTCGAGAACAGGAGCAGGCGGAGCAATCTCCGTCTGCGAGGAGTTCCGGAGGATGTGGACCCTCCAGCGCTTCAGCAGTACATTCAAGAATTCATCAAACACCTGAAAAATAACATGGGTGCACAAGACGTACCAATAGAAAGGGCACATAGGGCATTGCGCCCCAAGCCCACCGAACAGAGCCCCCACCGAGGGATGTGATTATGAAATTTCTGTCTTTCAAGGATAAAGAGGAGGTTCTCAGGCTGGCGTGAGAGCAAAACACCCTCTCACTTATGCCCTACAACATTACAGAAAGAAGGGATCTGAGGCATATTTACAGCAGCTCTGAGAGACAAAAAGATCGCTTACAGATGGGGGTTCCCCACAAGCCTGATAGCTACCAAAGATAACATCACCCTACTCCTCGAAATCCATAGAGGACACCCCTAACTTCACACAAGCACTGGGCCTGGAAATTAGGCCAAACCGGGATGCTGAAGAAGCGCCCCGGGACCTCCCTGACAGAATCCGGGAGGAAGACCGGCAACCAAGAATATAGGACTCTCCTTCTCCACAGGTACACCTCACTGAGGTCCAGTTCCCTTACCCTCAACACGATGCAAGGTCCTTTACTAATCTCCCCAGGCGGAGTAGTCTCATTACGAGGGAGTCAGAATTCCTGGACTTGCTGAAGGACTATTAAGGTCGTATGAATATAAGTTATAGTAACTTTGCTGAGTTTAGATGACCTGTGACCCTAAGCCTCTACTGAATATTATACTTGCCCACATCCAGATAGCATAACCTTTTATATAGCAGATAACCATGCTTACTAAATGTTTTAATATGCCCTATGTAATTTGATGTGATGTTTGGGGTTCTGGTCGCATTATTGTATACAATGTATATGTTTTTCAGCTTTTCAACTTTTTACTGATCACCCGCATGTTTTGAGTCTAAACACTATCACCATATGATTGTAATAATTTGCTTGCACATAAAGATAGTGGATTTGGATACTGCTCAACACTGAAACAGATCAATATCACAACTATTAGAGCTCTTTTTGAAACTTCAGAACTTAGCGTAAGTAATTCTCCAAGTAACTTCCGGGACAGGATTATTTACACCTAGGCAAACACAGATAGGTCCTACAATAAGGGCTTGGATTTACCCAAGCAATAGAATATTTACATTTACACTAGTTAGCTCGATGCTCAGAGCCAGAATCACACACCTTTCAGCTAGTCATAGACCGATCTGACCATCATCATAACATCAACTATGTACGCACCTCTAGCAGGGGGATCAAAGGACAGGACTCCTTAGTATATTGAGGAAGATGATAACAGATATAATAAGGGACTCAGGGGATGATACACTGGACAAATAGGATTGACATTGACACTTGAAAAATACCCCGAGTGGAATGTGCACTTTAAGATCCCAGTTCATTCCAAAATTACAAAAGTTATTGGTAAATATTGATGTTACAAACAAGAAACACAGGGGACAACTACCCCTGTTTAGTTAAGTAGTTTACACAGTTTTCACTTTTAGAAATACAATACCAATTGTTGACTGTTCTATTACTTTTGTTTTCTATACATTTACTAGATTGTTCGCTAATATTTATAGCTACGTCTAATGCTTAATTGGTCCCCCAATTAGGGGACAACTTCTGCTTTTCCCCCTGGTTATATTTTTCCCTGACTCCCTCCCTATACTAATATCTCCTTTATACCCACACTGCCAATTCCCTGCGTATTCTGATCTGAAACAGAAACTCCCCCCAACCCCCCCCCATTTTTTTTTTCTTTTCTTCTTTTCTCTCTCTCCCTCCTCTCCCCTCTCCCTTGCCCCTCGCCCCACCTATCTGTTGGTCGTCCTCCCCCGCCCCCCCCCCTCTTGTGCCCCTCCCTCCAGACCCCTGACGCCCGGGCTCCCGTTGTTGTGATGTCGCAGCGGCGACGGACCCCCGGGCCCTATCCAATTGAGCTTATCTCTATCAACACGAAGGGTCTCAACAGCCCAAATAAGCGCTCCGTGGTACTCAGAGACCTGCGGAGAATGGGGAGTGACATAGTCTTTTTACAAGAGACTCACTTTTCCAATAAGCACGAACCAAAATGGTTTGACCGCAATTATCCTAATGCCTACTTTGCCTCAGGTCCAGAAAAAAAAAATGGGGTGGGAGTCCTCTTTAGGGAGGGCACCCATTTCCTGCTCTCACAAATTCATCGGGACCCGGAGGGTAGGTTTCTGCTCCTCACTGGCTCATTACACAATAGGCCCATAACACTAGCAAATATCTACTGCCCTAATGTTTCCCAGCACCTCTTTCTTCAGAAAGTCTCCCCACAAGATTCTCGAAATGCAGATTGGTGTACTGTTTCTGGGTGGAGACTTTAACGCCTCCCTTGATCCCTCCCTCGACACCTCAATGGCATATCCAGCGCTCCCCAGAAAGTTCAGAGAAAAATGACCGCAATACTTGCGGAACTTGCGCTGCACGACATTTGGCGCATGCACCACTCGCAGGCCAAAAACTACACTTTCTACTCGCATCCACATCGGAAATATTCCCGTATTGATTATCTTTTCACTAGCTCTCAGGCCTTATCATCACAAAAAGTAGCAATATTCATGCGATCACCTGGTCGGATCATGCCCCAGTGGGCTGCTCGATCCAATGGCCCACCACACCGATCACACCCTTCGTGTGGAAGCTGGACGATACTCTACTTACAGATCCGATTTTCAATTTGACAATTAAGAAAGCTGTAGCAGAGTACTTCCTGTTAAACGATAACGATCGATTGAAAGCCACCACTATATGGGAAGCACATAAGTGCACCATCAGAGGCTTGCTTATCAAGCAAAAAGCTAGACTCAGGAAACTGGGAAAGGAGCGCTATGACAGTCTTCTCTCTCAAGTACAACAAGCAGAGACTGCCCACAAGAATTTTCCACTAGATGGAACCCGATTAGACCACCTACTCCTATCTAGGAAAAACTTCTTCAGTTTTTACAAGAAGGTTACCAAAAACAAGCACTAATCCTAAAACAACTATACTATGAGCAGGGCGATAAACCCGGAAAGCTCTTGGCGAGAGCAATCGCAAGGAAGAAACTCAAGGCGTATGTACACCACATGGACAGACGCACAAGGCATGGTCAAATCTGATGGTAATTCCATAGCGGAAGTCTTCAGGGTTTATTATGAATCTCTTTATAATTTACGCATTCCAGCCAGGCGGGTCTGGCGCCGTGACGCATATGATGCCGCTGTTGTAGACACGAGGGCCTATTTAGAGGGACACAGAGCTCCCTAGACTGACAGTCGCAGAACTCGGAGGCTTCTGGACTCCCCGTTCTCAGTAGAGGAGGTTCACAAAGCAATAAAAAAATCTCCATCGGGAAAATCCCCGGGACCGGGACAGTTTTTGGCCTCAAATATTACAAGCTCTATGCGGGATATCTTGGTTCCGAGACTGGTGAGAATGTTTAATAATCTGACAAATTGCCCAGACTTGCCCGGGTCCTATGCTTGAAGCCCATATTGCAGTAATTCCTAAGCCAGGTAAACCCCCCCCTGATATGGCCCGAAAGTTACAGGCCTATATCCCTTCTCAATTCAGATGTAAAGATACACTGCAAAGGTCCTTGCCACACGTCTAAAACAGATATCTGCCTGGCCTGGTCTCCTCAGAGCAAAAGTGGGGTTCATCCCCTCCCGCGAGGCCAGGGATAAACACCTTGAAGGTGATACAATTGATGACTCACGCTCACGGATGCAAGATACCCCTGGCCCTGGTCACAACAATGCCGAAAAAGCGTTTGAACCGGGTCAGTTGGGACTTCATTCGACTAACCCTCCTAAAATTTGGTTTTTTGGACAGAGTTTTGTCAATTGACTAATGTCCTTATATTCGACTCCCAATGCAAAAGTGAGGGTTAACGGCACTCTATCAGAGAGACCTTCCTGATAAAAAATGGAATGAGGCAAGGTTGCCCTCTATCGCCCCTCCTGTTTGCCCTGACCATCGAGGTATTAGCGAGCAAAAATCAGAGTTAATCGGGCGGTGAGGGGATTGTCGTGGGCGGAGTCGAACATAAACTGTCGATGTATGCTGATGACATCCTCCTCACTCTTTCGGACCTCGGGAAGCTCGTTGAGGGCCCCAAATGAGGGAATTTGAAACCTATGGAGGGGTGTCAAACTTTCTTATCTCAACCCAACTAAATCAGAGATTTTAAATATTTCTGAACCCCCTGAGGTCTTTGCCAACAACAAGTCAAGCTGCCCCAATAAAAGTGGCAGAAACACAAATTAAATACCCTAGGTATCACACTTACCTCCAACCTGACAGAGATAATTGAGTTAAATTATGGTGGCATCCGCGACAAAACTCATAAAAGATCTACTTAATTGGAGGAAGAAGACCATCTCATTGGAATGGGTCGTATTGGGGTGGTTAAAATGAATTATTCTCCCAAGAATATTGTACATCATGCAGACTTTACCGGCTATTGCGGCCCTCTCATTATATACGGCACATTCAGAAGGCTATGGAAACATATATATGGAATTGGTATGAGGCCTAGAATAAAGTGGAGCACTATATATCTCCCCAGAGACGGGCGGGGTTGGGAGTGCCACTGCTAAGAGAGTACCAGAGAGCTATCTTTCTTCAGCGGATAGTTGAATGGTGCGGAAATTCCACTGATAAACGATGGATTCAGATGGACAATGACATCCTTAAAAGCAGAAATGTTGGGGCGCTGGCTTGGGTGTCGGAGAGGAACCGGCCGGGTAACCATCTCCTTGTACCCTATGATCGCTGACACATTCGCGACGTGGGATAAAATTGTGACTGAAGGCTCCCTAGTGCCCACGGGGACCTCTCCAAACATCCCATTTCGGGATAACCCAGATATAGGAATGGAGATCAAACCATACTCGCAGGGTGGTATACATACCCTAGCGGAGGTTGCAATCTCGAATATCCTACACGACGGACAACTCAAATCGCAAACCGACTTGCTTGAGTGGGATAGCGAGATATTCGGATCATGGTTTCGGCTTGCACAGGTCACACATTATTTAAATACACATAAGGAGCGCAGCGTCCTTTTCCAGGAGCAGAACGCAATTCGAAAAGTTATGCCATAATGAGTCAAACCCCATCTCACCTAATTTCGCAACTGTACAAAATCCTGCTGACTGGAGACGGGTCGGAACTTCCGACATATGCAAGGGCCTGGCAGACGGAGCTAAAGATAGAAATCTTGGCCAAAGACTGGTCTAAGATCTTCATGAGAGCTAAGAAAGCCTCAATATCAGCGAAAGTGCAGGAAATGCACTATAAGCTCTTGAGCCGTTGGTACCTGACTCCCTCCAGGCTTCATAAGATCTACCCCCAGGTGGGAGGGGGACTGCTGGAGGGGGTGTGGAGAAGAGGGCACAATCCTCCACATTTGGTGGGAATGCCCGCACATAAGACAGTACTGGGAAGAGGTGCTGGGAACAATGAGCAACCTTTTGAAAACCATTATCCCCCCAAACCCTGCGTACCTGATCTCCCATGGGATCCCCAAGATAGTAGGAGAGGACAAATACTTCCTTTTTATGCTAATGCTGAACAGCGCGAAGGCGCTCATCCCCGCCCACTGAAAAGCTCACGGACCCCAACCCTTCGAGAATGGAAGCTTAGAGTTGGGGAATCACTTGGACTAGAGAGATATCATTTCCTTAAGATTGGGAAGGATTGCCACACATGAGATGATGGTACTGACATGGGAGGGTAGGGGACTATAGTCCTAAAACAGTATGGCCCCATCAGGACCTGCAAAGGGTCGCTCAACACACCTCCCCTCCCTCGCGCTGAGTCTACTTCAGTCCCCCCTCCACCTTTGCCCTCCTCCCCCCCTGACCCTCTCACCCTCTACCTTACAACCCCCCCTTTCCCCCCCTTTTTTTTATTTTTTTATTCCCCCCCTATACCCCTAACATTCCCCCTGCACCTCCTTTCATCTCTCCCCATTCTCTTTTTCAATCTCCTTTACACTTTTGTGTGTATTCATTTGGCACCATGATACGCTCAGCTATGTGTTAATGGAAAGCTGAGCCTCTAAATCGACATTATACCTGCCTGATGTATAAATTATAAACAGTAATGATCATTTAAAGCTTTTACATATTCGATGTGCATATTTCGAGCATTTCTGCTTGCCACAGCAAGCTCATGGACTTGATCTAATACTAGTATGCTTGTCACGAAGGTCGAGAACACCACTGCACATCTTATAATGTTCCATTGTTTTGATTTGAGGACTTAACATTGATCCTATTGCAATGTCCTATAATTTGAAATATGATATAATTCTAAATGTAATGTTTATCCATGTGTGTAATTTACTCTCACAGTATATGTTGCACAACTTGTCTTGCTACAAATAAAGCTTGTTTGGAAAAAAAAAAAAAAAAAAAAGTAATCAAAATTTCAGTGTGTTCTGATTATATATAGTATAAAGAGTGTAGTTAAAGGGACATTATACACTCATTTTTTCTTTGCATGAATGTTTTGTAGATGATCTATTTGTATTGCCCATAAAATATATATATATATTTTAAAACTGTATAGTTTTGCTTATTTTTAAATAACATTTCTCTGATTTTCAGACCGTCATATATCTACTCCAGCTTGCTCTGTTTGTTGTAAAGGGTTCTTTTCATATGCAAAAGAAGGGGAGGGGGATGTCATATTTTCTCTTGCAGTGGGCTTTCCAGCTACCTTTTCAACAGAGCTAAACTGAGAGCAGGGCCAGATTAGAAAAATCCGGTGAGCCGGAAGATGGTGGGCCGGCAGAAAGCACATAGTGTGTGGAGAGCAAGCAGCACAGCACAGGCAGCGCCGCAGCACAGTGGCCAACAACCTGCTTTTTGAGCTGCAGAACTAGAACTTAGGGCCTCTTTCAACGACAATCGTGCAGTCACCACTGGAAGCATCAAAAAACGGAAGATCATCTACCATTTGCAGCATGGGCTCAATCGTCCAGGCACTCCTGTAGAAGCTGCAAACCTAATGCTGAGATGCAGGAATAAAATTGACCCTGCCCCTCGAGCTACACTGTGCGAGACGCCGACTGTGAAGCAGTAAGACGCTCCAGCAGCACAGAGGGTATTAAGTGGTGCTGACTGTCAGAGAGGCATCCTCTGCCTAAAGCACAGGCACAGATTTCACCCCAGGTCAGCCGACATGATCTACATCACATGTAACATGTTACATTGCAGCTAAATCACAACCAAAACGCAAGTACCATAGCTAAGTAATGCATTGCAGCCCTTTGGTATTTAAGGTGCTAATACATTTTGTATGTTCATTAAGGGTTATATGCAGTAGTTATACCATTTTATTGGTGCATTGTATTGATTAAATATAAGTTCTTGTAGTGCATAAACAAGTCAGACTCACACCAGTCTCCACAATGCTTCAGCTGGAACTGAGCCAGGAGAGTAAGGCGTTACCCGCCAACGACCTTAGCAATATATGGCAAATTCATACTATATTCCCAAGCAGTGTCCCATAGCAGACTGGAATTTGATTTCAACGATTAACACATTGGCTGCCAGGAAGAGATGTAATGCATCGCTACAGCAGCCAAGGGGTTAAACATACCAGTCAACACACACTTGGTACTTTGCTGTAACAAAGTTGGCTGGGCTGGAGGGGGCAGGGCTAAGTTGGAGGGGTTGGGGCTGGGTTGGAGGGGGGGCGGGGCTGGGGCGCGGTCTATACAAATTTCCAGGGCCAGTCTGATTTCCCAGTCCGGCCCTGACTGAGAGCTTCTAAGTAAGTTTTTAAAGTTTTATACTGGATTTTTATATCAGTATCTGTGCATCTTATTCTTATTAGTAGTGTCTATTAATGCAGTTATGTGAAAAATTGGTGCATCGCCAAAGAAACGCCACTGTTATTGTCCTTATTTGCATTCAGCTTGAGAGAAGTTTTATATACTTTGTGGAAGTGTTTTAGATTACCTCATATCTATCAAGGTCTCTAAATGTGAGCTCATAACCATATGGTGCCATAATGTATATTTGTCCTTCTGTAAAAAAATAAAAACCGTGTTGCACATACCCCTCTCTCCATTTGTATTTCATGTGATCTGTGACTGCATGTTTGGACAACGTTGGATTTTACCAACTATACAACGTGGAGACCAAACTGTCCCTGGTGTCTATGACAAGACCTTCCCTAACTGTGCAGCCCTTACCTCATATTGATTGAGGTAGAAGAGTGTAAGTAGATGCCCAAAAAGGACCAGGATTTTGAACTTCCAATTTGACATTATGAACTTTTGACTACCTCTGGTTTATTGTATTCATTATAGGAGACATTGATGTTTTTTTCCATCTATTGGGACTCTTTTATGTTAAACTAATTTTATTAACATAACATCAAATAGTATAATAATGAACATATACTTTTCGATTAACATCGGTGGACCATCAACTAATACAGCTAGTAACTACTTTATTCAACATCAAATCGTCCATCGACCATGCTTAGCCGTATATGTATCTTCTGAATTGAGATACAAGATCAAAATGTCCAAAACACTTATACATCATGTCTTGTTGTATGGTCTTGTCTCAAATATTCCTAACAAGTCCTTTAGTTCGACGCACAAAAAAGGTCACCAGTTAACAGAGATGTCTTTTATATGACTATCTAAACAGGAATTAACAATTTAAAAAAAAACAAAAAAAACAAAAGAGAACAATTCATTGGTCACTTTGAAATCTAAATATGCGTGTCATTGTTAATGGGTGTAAGCTTATATTGAAAATATCGTTAAGGAGGAGAGGTATAGTTGGCATTTCCACAGGTATCTTTATGTTTATTTATGGTGAGCTTCTTTCTGGGTGGGAAATCTGACTCTGAACTTTCTATGTCAGAACGTGATAGTAATTATTGATCACTTCGCATTATCCAGTTAAAACCAGATCTTTTGGTAATATCTCTCTTGTCCCTAGGATTAATGCTGGCTGTTTCATGGAGTTTATGAGTTAATTTGAACATATCTAATATCTCTTGCCATGATGGTGTCCCTTCCCTTCCAGTGTCTGGCAATGCAAATCTTGCGTCATGGCAGAGTATTCTAATAAAAGTATTGATGTGGTTATGGAAGTTTGAGACTGGTGTAATTTAAAAGTCCACTGGGACCATAGTAAGTGTGATTTGCTCATTTAATAACTGATACTAAAGTAGTTAGATAAGGTCAGACCAGATCCGAGCCACCTCGGGGCACTCCCACCACATGTGTGACGTAAGTTCCTAATGTATTACATCCTCTGTAGCAGTTTCTGTTTTTTGCAACACTGTAAAGTGGGACGTTTTTGTTGGGGTGAGATACCACATAAATATAGTTTTAAAGCTATTTTCCTTAAATTTGCGTTGAGTAATCCTCTGCAGGAGGAATAAAATATGTCTTGCCACTCCTGTAGTTCCAAAACCCATCCCTAAATCATCCTCCCATTTAGCATAATTGACGATTTTTTCTACACTTGTCGAGGATTGTAGAGCTATGTATAGTTGTGAAATAGTATGTTTTCAGCTAGTGTTGGTACTAGAGATTCTCTCTAGGGGGGTGCTAATGTGGTTTTTTATCTTGGGCAATATTTTGCTTAAGGCAGAGATGATTTGTAAGTATAAGTACCAACGTAGGGGTTCAGGAGCCAATTGGTCTTGCAATTGTGTGAAAGTTAAAGGTCTGTTATGTGTTATCAAGTCACCCACCCGATAAAGTCCTTTGTTCTCCCATTTGTCTACTAATTTCCTATATTCAGTTGGGATAAGATATTTGAGTGGCATCTTGAGTGAGATATCTGGGATCAGATTTGACTTTTTCAGTATAGTTTTCCAGTGGCTCACCGAATAGGTAGTGATTGGGGAAGGGTTAGTGTTTGAGTTTTGTGGAGAGGATGTATCCCAAACTATGTCCTCTGGGGAAGTAAAGTTTCCTATCTCCGATTCCATAGTGGTCCATATTATATCAGTCCTATTAGACCCCATCAATGCAGTTTGGGCCAGTCTTGCAGCGTCATAGTAATTTATCAAGTTAGGTACTCCAATATCGCCTAGCTGTCTGTGTTTTGTCAGTATCTGGAGAGAAATTCTTGTGTATTTCTTGCTATTGATAAAGTGGATGATCTCAGACTGCAATGTTTTCAAGTCATTTTTAGGTACTGGGATAGGTAAAGTCCTGAACAAGTATAACACCTTCGGTAGAATACTCATTTTTATTGCAGAGATTCTGCCATACCATGAGAAGTTTAAAAGTTTCCATTTAGTAAGATCTTTACGAATCTCTTTATACAGAGGTAAATAGTTTGCTCTGTATAATTCTGTGTATTGAGAGGGTAAATTAACCCCCAGGTATTTAATATGCGATTTAACCCAGGAAAAGGTAAAATTAATTTCAATCAATTTTTTTGTCTGGGCTGGTAGAGCTATTGCCATAGCTTCACTCTTATCCATATTTATTTTATATCCTGATATGGCAGAAAATTGATTAAGAGTGTCATAGAGGTTAGTGAGGGAGGTCAAGGGCTTAGTCAATGTCAGCAGGACATCATCCGCGAAAAGGGTGATCTTGTAATCCTTCTTTTTAATCTGAAAACCAGTTATGTCAGGGTTCTGTCTTATACACGCAGCTAGGGGTTCCATACAAAGCGCGAACAGCAATGGCGAGAGTGGGCATCCCTGTCTCGTGCCATTTTTAATATCTATAAGTTTGGAATGATGTCCAATAGCCCTGACCGTCGCTGTGGGGTTTGAGTATATACCCTGCAAGGCAGTTATAAAGGAACCCTTGAATCCTATTCTATCTAATACCGCAAACATATATGTCCAGTCGATTCTGTCAAACGCCTTCTCCGCGTCCAGTGACAGGACCAGAGAAGGCGTTTTCGTCATTGTCAAGTGGGCTATCGTCGTGATTATGCGTCTAATATTGTCAGGTGCCTCTCTGCCCGCTACAAATCCAACCTGATCTGGGTGAATCAGGTTTGGTAGTATAGGTGTAAGTCTATTCGCTAATATTTTGGTGAAGATCTTTAGATCCTGGTTTATTAGGGATATGGGTCTGTAACTTGTACATTTCTTGGGGTTCTTTCCTGGCTTAGGTATCACAACTATCCTTGCTCTGAGAAGATCTGAGGGTAACTCAAAACCTTGCATAATATGATTTGAAAGTTTGACTAGATGGGGGAGCAGAGAGGACCTGAACAATTTATAGTACTCTCCCGGTAGACCATCCCGACCCGGGGCTTTACCTGGTTTAAGGTCCTTAATGGCTCTTAAAACCTCAGCTGTCGTTATTGCTTTGTTCATGGTGTCCCTGTCTGTCTCTGTCAAAGAAGGCAAATGAGCTCTGTCTAGAAATTGGGTCAGTAATGTTGCAGTTTGCATAGTCCAGGTCGCCTTATTCCCATCGTATAGATCGCCATAGTACTCTGCAAAGCAGTCAACTATCTCTTGTGGGTGTGTGGTAGTGGACCCATCTTGTTTTTGGATATGGGGTATAGCCGCTAGTCTAAGTTTGTTGCGGATTTTGTTCGCCATGTATCTATCTGGCTTATTGGAGTAAATATAGTAGTTAGCTTTGAGCCGGAATGCCGCCTTCACTGCTTGATCGTTGAGGATGTTAGCTAGTGTTGTGCGTTTATCCTGAAGCTGTTTAAAAGTGTTTGTAGATTGTGTGCGTCTATGTAGTTTTTAAAGTTCGCTAATGTCTTTTTGGAGTTCTAGTCTTTGAGAGCTTAGTCTTTTAACCAGACCAGATTTCTCTTTTATGAGCAGACCTCTTACAAAGGTTTTGTGTGCTGCCCACGTTGAAACAGGATTAGTTGTTGTTCCTGTGTTAATGTCCCAGTACTCCCATATCTGTCGGGTGATAGTATTTAAAATCATAGGGTCTTTAATACAAGAGGGGTCAAATGTCCACAACCTAGTCCTATTGGTGTGTTGCCAATTACCCATTTTAAGTTGTATGATGGAGTGGTCCAACCATACACAGGGGTGGATGGCAGCTGAGTGTAGGGTAGGTTGTAGAATTTGGCTAGTAAATATGTAGTCTAACTTAGTGTACGTTTTGTGAGCTGCTGAGTAAAATGTGGTGTCTGTGGTGTGTCCATATAGGGTCTTCCAGGAGTCCATTAAAGTATGGGTACCTAGATGCTCTAGTATCACTTTAGTCATTTTACACTGTCTATGTTGCTTGTTGGTCAGTAATTGTGAGCATTTACTAGAGTGCAGTGCAAGGTCTATATTAAAGTCCCCAGCGAGTATTGTCCTCGTCTGAGACCAGTGTGTTAATTGGTGTGTTATTTGCTTAAAAAAGGAGTCTTGTCTATCATTGGGGGCATATATGTTACAAAGTGTAATGTCTGTGTCCTGTATCTGACCTCTAACTATTAGGAATCTACCTTCCTTGTCTGTTACAGTCTCTTTGTGTATAAAGGGTATAGAAGAGTGTATGAGAATTGAAACACCTCTTTTTGGAGTCAGTGGTAGCATGATAGTGGTGTGGGAATTCTCTGGTCCAATACTTGGGTATGTGGGATTGCAAGAAGTGTGTTTCTTGAAGAAAGATTATGTTAGCTTTTAGGGTCTTATATTGTGTGAGTGCTGTTCGACGCTTTATATCTGAGTTCAACCCTCTGACGTTATGGGAAATTAAGTTAATGGTGCAAGATGCCATCATTAGTGTGAATAATATAGCTGTTTGTATGACTGATGTCTATTGTCTTAGTTCTTTGTGTGGATGGATGATCTTTATTGCCTCTTTGTTGAGACGGATCTAATTGTATAAGGGGAGAGAAAGGATTGTCAGCAAATGTTTTGACCCTCCTCCTTTGGGTGTGTGACACGTGAGAGTGGCATCGTAAGTGTTGTATTTGTGACCTCTGAAAAATAAGAATAGTACAACATAAACATATCCATAAAAGATAAGTAACATTAAATAAATCAATGATGCAGTATAAAAACAAAAAGAACTGCATGTTAACTAATAACTCATAACAATTATCTATTGAGATTAATAAATTACACATTCGGATTGGTGTGCATATCAATAAGTGTGCTAATTATATGTTTAAATAAAAGTGCCAAAACATATAGATTAGGGTGATCTTAATTGGGCTAATAGCTATCGCCTACACGATATAACTGGATATAAGTTCATAGCCTATCACATGGTATATTAGCCCTCTATCAATTATCAAATAACTTGATTCAAAGCAAGAATGTGACAATCTGTAAGGAATTATAGATAACGGAAGATATACTCATCTCCGGGTCACTTCGAATATGAGAATGTCATTAGGATGGGAATTGTCCTGTCGTCATCATGTTCCTCTGGGTTTATTTCGCACATGAAGTGCATCAAATGATATTTTGCGGTCAGAGGATATTCATGCTTTCTGCTTCTTTTTCTGTATTTTTGACCATTTTCCTGCGAGTGAAGATCTCTGTGATGAGGGGTTCCGGAGTGCTGTATTTTCTTGGGGTGGGGTAGGTATTTCCGGACAGTCCAATTTTAGATATTGGCATATTTCTGGAATTTCGGGTGGATTGCTGAGTGAAATTGTCCTACCTTCATGCTGGATGTGTAGAGCAAATGGGAATCCCCACCTATATGGAATCTGGTTTTTGCGGAGCAGTTGAGTCAGTGGACGTAAAGCACTGCGTCTCTGTAAAGTTCTCAAACAGAGATCCTGATAGAACTGGATAATTGAGCCTTTGAATTTGAAGGTGGGGTTTTTCCTCGCCGCCTCCATTATCGCTTCCTTTTCCTGAAAGCGAAACATTTTAACTATTATATCCCTGGGTGGGTCTCCTTTCTTTGGTTTCGCTCTCAGGGCTCTGTGTGCTCTCTCCATCTGGAATCTACCAGCCTCTTCTGTAATGGTCTGAAACAGTTGCAGGAGGAAGTCTGGCAATTCCGGTGTAGTTATAGCTTCAGGAACCCCTTTCAGCCTTATATTGCACCGTCGACCTCTGTTTTCCAAATCTTCCAGTTTGTTGTAAATGTCAGTCATTTCTTGTTGGTGGGAGGAGATTTGTCTATGTAGGGTTGTGATTTCTTCCGCGACTGTATCTTCCTTTTCTTCTAGGGTTTCCACTCTAGTCCCCAGTTCTGAGATATCTTGTTTAATTTCCGCCAAGCTGCTGGTGACAGTGTTTTGTAATGTGTCCATCTTGTCTAGCATTTATCAAAGATGTTGGTGATGTCTTGTTTAGATACTAGGTTTTGAAGGTCCGCTTTTGTTGCAGGAGTTGTATCCATAATGTTAGTTTGGAGTTCTGAATCTGAATCTGATTCCTCCTCTATTGGAGAGGACTCTCTATCTGGGGTTTTTCCCCCTTTAGTTGCTTTGAAGAAAGGGTGTTGTGTCGTAGCTTTAGATACTGAAGTAAGCTTACCCTGTTTTCTAGCAGACATTTTTTACCTTTGAGATTTGAGAGGTAATTAAAGGGTCTCCAAGTCCCCCCCTAATATCACTAAATGTACAGTCCAATGTAGCAGGAGAGTGGGTGAAAGATCACAAAGCTAGAGATGTGGTGATGCGTGGCTGAACTGTATCTGTGGCTAGCTTACCACGTGGGTGGTATTTGTAGCGTGAGTGCTTCAAGCCCTATGAGCTCTGTCTGTGGCAGTGTAGTTGAAGGACCAGCTAATAGCTTGAATATATAGAGGTGTCTGTAGTAGATTACATGTGCAGTTTTAACACTCTGCAAACCTGTACTGTAATAAACCTAGTAGCTTCCCCCCCCCCCCGCGAGAAACCTTTATCTCTTATCTACATCAATACCAAATCTGATTTATTTCCCCATCTCTGCTCCTTTAAGTATCCAGTGTGACTTAGAGTAGATCCCTCATTCTGTATTGCTGTGTTGCGCCAAAGTTTCAGGGCATCAAGCAAGAAGAAGAAAGTGTCAGGGAGTTTAGCGCTTATACATATGAGCTGCCCGTTTACTTGTGAGGGTGTGTATTGATATGGCCGGGAGCAGATCTACTCTTGCCTAACCCTCCGCTATTTGCAGAGTATAACAGTGTGACCGGGTGTCTCTCGGTGTGCAGGGAACAAGTGCACGGCTCCAGAATAGGTCTTACCCCGTTGCCGGGAACCTCCGTTGTGTCTGACTGTTGCTTCCTCTTAGAGCGTGCGGCACTGCTTTTAAGATGGCGGGTCTGTCTCTTCTGCCGTAAGTAGAAGTTGAATTCCGATCCTCCTACCTGGCATCTCTCTGTCCCAAGCAATGTGGAATGAAGCCCAGTGAGTTTAGAGGGGCTACCTCACAGTATGGAGCTCTTTCAGGGCATCGTTCACTAGCATAAAGGCACTTTATGTTCTTGTTATGCACAGAGCTCTGTGACTACACCGCCATCACAGTGCTCCTCCAGGCTCCGCCCCGAAATTCTATTGGGACTCTTTTATATATCATATATTTATATTTATTTATACATGATTTTTTTTATCAGGCTTTTTATGTCTATTAGACTATAATTTAATTTTTAACAGTAATCAATTCATAATTTTAACTTGTTATTACTGTGCTTGTGAATATTTATTTATTGTACTTATTTTATTATTGTTTATTTTGATATCTATACATCTTTTATTCTCTTTGCCCCAATTCACAAACCCTATTCTTTCATTTCAATAATCTTTTGTATTGTGCATCTGGATTTAAGAGAATCCGGAAACAAAATAGGTGAATTTCTGGTAGCATATAGATTTCTAACTTCTATTTCACTGCGCCCAGGTCACATTTCCTTTTTATTCCTATATATATGTACAAACGGACAAACTGAAAATTACTTCCAGAAAATATCCATACCAAAAATAATACTACAGTGAGTACATAACCTCAAGCAATAAAATAATCTTGTCATACTTATTTTATCAGTACATCACATCCAATGTAGTTGTTAGTACATGATATAAGGGTTTAAAGATGTATACACACATATAAGCAGTAGTAATGATGTCCATATTGCTGTCAAATATATTATAACCTTAGACCAATCAATTAGAGTATATAAGGATCTAAGATCCAAAGTTAACAGATAAAGAAATCCCAAATAATGATAAAACTACCCTAGCATGAAAACAACATGGGCAGAAATATGTCAGTAAATGTTGCCATAACCTCATCCATACTCAAGATACCTAGAGTGTAATATACTACTATTCCCAGTGGTTCACAACATCCAACCTGGAATTCAGACCGGCTGGTAGACGTGTACTCAGTGTAAAGATCCAGAATACCTCACGTTTGGCCAGTAACTGATCAATATCACCACCCCTCTTGGGTTTTTGGATCTTCTCTATAGCACACCAAGTAAAACTATTTAAATTGCTTTTATGGTAAATTCCAAAATGCTGTTGATCTCTTAGGCCTAGATTTGGAGTTCGGCGGTAGCCGTCAAAACCAGCGTTAGAGGCTCCTAACGCTGGTTTTGGCCGCCCGCTGGTATTTGGAGTCAGTGATTAAAGGGTCTAACGCTCACTTTTCAGCCGCGACTTTTCCATACCGCAGATCCCCCTACGCCATTTGCGTAGCCTATCTTTTCAATGGGATCTTTCTAACGCCGGTATTTAGAGTCGTTTCTGAAGTGAGCGTTAGAGCTCTAACGACAAAATTCCAGCCGCCTGAAAATAGCAGGAGTTAAGAGCTTTCTGGCTAACGCCGGTTTATAAAGCTCTTAACTACTGTACCCTAAAGTACACTAACACCCATAAACTACCTATGTACCCCTAAACCGAGGTCCCCCCACATCACCGCCACTCTATTTAAATTTTTAACCCCTAATCTGCCGACCGCCACCTACGTTATACTTATGTACCCCTAATCTGCTGCCCCTAACCCCGCCGACCCCTATATTATATTTCTTAACCCCTAACTTGCCCCCCACAACGTCGCCGCAAGCTACTTAAAATAATTAACCCCTAATCTTCCGACCGCAAATCCCGCCACCTACGTTATCCCTATGTACCCCTAATCTGCTACCCCTAACATCGCCGACCCCTATATTATATTTATTAACCCCTAATCTGCCCCCCTCAACGTCGCCGACACCTGCCTACACTTATTAACCCCTAATCTGCCGAGCGGACCTGAGCGCTACTATAATTGAAGTTATTAAACCCCTAACCCGCCTCACTAACCCTATCATAAATAGTATTAACCCCTAATCTGCCCTCCCTAACATCCGCCGACACCTAACTTCAATTATAACCCCTAATCTGACGACCGGAGCTCACCGCTATTCTAATAAAAGTATTAACCCCTAAAGCTAAGTCTAACCCTAACACTAACACCCCCTAAGTTAAATATAATTTAAAATCTAACGAAATAAATTAACTCTTATTAATAAATTATTCTATTTAAAGCTAATACTTACCTGTAAAATAAATCCTAATAATAGCTTACAATATAAATTATAATTATATTATAGCTATTTTAGGATTAATATTTATTTTACAGGCAACTTTGTAATTATTTTAACCAGGTACAAATAGCTATTAAATAGTAAGAACTATTTAATAGTTACCTAGTTAAAATAATAACAAATTTACCTGTAAAATAAATACTAACCTAAGTTATAACTAAAAACTAACACTACCCTATCAATAAAATAATTAAATAAACTACCTACAATTACCTACAATTAACCCTAACACTACAATATCAATAAATTAATTAAACACAATTCCTACAAATAAATACAATCTAAATAAACTAGCTAAAGTACAAAAAATAAAAAAAGAATAAGTTACAGAAAATAAAAAAATATTTACAAACATAAGAAAAAATATTACAACAATTTTAAACTAATTACAACCTACTCTAAGCCCCCTAATTAAAATAACAAAGCCCCCCCAAAATAAAAAAATTCCCTACCCTATTCTAAATTAAAAAAGTTACAAGCTCTTTTACACTTACCAGCCCTGAACAGGGCCCTTTGCGGGGCATGCCCCAAGAAGTTCAGCTCTTTTTGCCTGTAAAAAAAAACATACAATACCCCCCCCCCCCAACATTACAACCCACCACCACATACCCCTAATCTAACCCAAATCCCCCTTAAAGAAACCTAACACTAAGCCCCTTGAAGATCTTCCTACCTTGTCTTCCACCATACCAGGTTCACCGATCCGTCCTGGCTCCAACATCTTCATCCAACCCAAGCGGGGGTTGGCGATCCATAATCCGGTCCAGAAGAGGCTCCAAAGTCTTCCTCCTATCCGGCAAGAAGAGGACATCCGGACCGGCAAACATCTTCTCCAAGCGGCATCTTCGATCTTCTTCCATCCGGAGCGAAGCGGCAGGATCCTGAAGACATCCAGCGCGGAACATCCATCCGGACCGACGACTGAACGACGAATGACTGTTCCTTTAAGGGACGTCATCCAAGATGGCGTCCCTCGAATTCCGATTGGCTGATAGTTTTAATTCCGATTGGCTGATCGGAATTAAGGTAGGAATTTTCTGATTGGCTGATGGAATCAGCCAATCAGAATCAAGTTCAATCCGATTGGCTGATCCAATCAGCCAATCAGATTGAGCTCGCATTCTATTGGCTGTTCCGATCAGCCAATAGAATGCGAGCTCAATCTGATTGGCTGATTGGATCGGCCAATCGGATTGAACTAGATTCTGATTGGCTGATTCCATCAGCCAATCAGAAAATTCCTACCTTAATTCCGATTGGCTGATAGAATCCTATCAGCCAATCGGAATTCGAGGGACGCCATCTTGGATGACGTCCCTTAAAGGAACAGTCATTCGTCGTTCAGTCGTCGGTCCGGATGGATGTTCCGCGCTGGATGTCTTCAGGATCCTGCCGCTTCGCTCCGGATGGAAGAAGATCGAAGATGCCGCTTGGAGAAGATGTTTGCCGGTCCGGATGTCCTCTTCTTGCCGGATAGGAGGAAGACTTTGGAGCCTCTTCTGGACCGGATTATGGATCGCCAACCCCCGCTTGGGTTGGATGAAGATGTTGGAGCCAGGACGGATCGGTGAACCTGGTATGGTGAAGACAAGGTAGGAAGATCTTCAGGGGCTTAGTGTTAGGTTTCTTTAAGGGGGTTTGGGTTAGATTAGGGGTATGTGGGTGGTGGGTTGTAATGTTGGGGGGGGGGTAATTGTATGTTTTTTTTTACAGGCAAATGCAGCTGAAAATTCTTGGGGCATGCCCCGCAAAGGGCCCTGTTCAGGGCTGGTAAGGTAAAAGAGCTTGTAACTTTTTTAATTTAGAATAGGGTAGGGAATTTTTTAATTTTGGTGGGGCTTTGTTATTTTATTAGGGGGCATTAGAGTAGGGTGTAATTAGTTTAAAATTGTTGTAATATTTTTCTTATGTTTGTAAATATTTTTTTATTTTCTGTAAACTTAGTTCTTTTTTATTTTTTGTACTTTAGCTAGTATATTTAATTGTATTTATTTGTAGGAATTGTGTTAATTAATTTATTGATAGTGTAGTGTTAGGTTAATTGTAGGTAATTGTAGGTAGTTTATTTAATTTATTTTATTGATAGGGTAGTGTTAGTTTTAATTATAACTTAGGTTAGGATTTATTTTACAGGTAAATTTGTTATTATTTTAACTAGGTAACTATTAAATAGTTCTTCAAACATATTTAATAGCTATTGTACCTGGTTAAAATAATTACAAGTTAACTGTAAAATAAATATTAATCCTAAATTAGCTATAATATAATTATAATTTATATTGTAGCTATATTAGGATTTATTTTACAAGGTAAGTATTTAGCTTTAAATAGGAATAATTTATTTAATAAGAGTTAATTTATTTCGTTAGATTTAAATTATATTTAACTTAGGGGGGTGTTAGTGTTAGGGTTAGATTAGCTTTAGGGGTTAATACCATTTATTAGAATAGCGGTGTGAGCTCCGGTCGTCAGATTAGGGGTTAATAATTGAAGTTAGGTGTCGGCGATGTTAGGGAGGGCAGATTAGGGGTTAATACTATTTATGATAGGGTTAGTGAGGCGGGTTAGGGGTTAATAACTTTATTATAGTAGCGCTCAGGTCGCCGCTCGGCAGATTAGGGGTTAATAAGTGTAGGCAGGTGTCGGCGACGTTGCGGGGGGGCAGATTAGGGGTTAATAAATATAATTTAGGGGGCCGGCGGTGTTAGGGGTAGCAGATTAGGGGTACATAGGGATAACGTAGGTGGCGGCGGTTTACGGAGCGGCAGATTAGGGGTTTAAAAAAATATGCAGGGGTCAGCGATAGCGGGGGCGGCAGATTAGGGGTTAATAAGTGTAAGGGTAGGGGTGTTTAGACTCGGGGTACATGTTAGAGTGTTAGGTGCAGACGTAGGAAGTGTTTCCCCATAGGAAACAATGGGGCTGCGTTAGGAGCTGAACGCTGCTTTTTTGCAGGTGTTAGGTTTTTTTTCAGCTCAAACAGCCCCATTGTTTCCTATGGGGGAATCGTGCACGAGCACGTTTTTGAGGCCGGCCGCGTCCGTAAGCAACTCTGGTATCGAGAGTTGCATTTGCGGTAAAAATGCTCTACGCTCCTTTTTTGGAGCCTAACGCAGCATTTGATTAAACTCTCGATACCAGAGTTAAATTTATGGTGCGGCCAGAAAAAAGCCCGCGGAGCGTTAGCAGCCCTTTTACCGCCGAACTCCAAATCTAGGCCCTTAGGGTTGAAAGAAGAGAGGTATTCTCTAATTCTGGTGTTAATATCTCTTGACGTGAGTCCAACATTACTGGACTCTACACTGGGTACATTCAATAAGATAAATCACACATATAAGCAGTTGTAATGATGTCCCATATTGCTGTCTAATATATTATAACCTTAGACAATCAATCAGAGTAATATAAGGATCTAAGATCCAAAAGTTAACAGATAAAGAAATCCCAATACTTGATAAAAACTACCCTAGCATGAAAACAACATGGACAGAAATATGCCAGTAAATGTTGCCATAACCTCATCCATACTCAAGATACCTAGAGTGTAATATACTACTATTCCCCAGTGGTTCACAACATCCAAACCTGGAATTCAGAACCGGCTGGTAGACGTAGTACTCAGTGTAAAGATCCAGAATACCTCACGTATTGGCCAGTAACTGATCAATATCACCACCCCTCTTGGGTTTTAGGATCTTCTCTATAGCACACCAAGTAAAACTATTTAGATTGCTTTTATGGTAAATTCCAAAAGGCTGTTGATCTCTTAGTGTTGAAAGAAGAGAGGTGTTCTCTAATTCTGGTGTTAATATCTCTTTGACGTGAGTCTCCAACATACTGGACTCTACACTGGGTACATTCAATAAGATAAATCAAGTATTTCTAATGTAGAATTCATGCCAATGTCAAACCAATGTTGTAACTTTTGTTAGTGACTGTGCTCAAAAAGTTTTTCGTTAACCTCACATAGTCACAAGGTTTGCATTTTTGGTGTCCGCATTTGTACATACCCTAACATGTTTGAGCCATGAACTACTGGGAGCCTGTTTGGTTCTCAACAAGGTGGGAGCTAAAATAGAACCTAAAGTAGCACTGCTTCCCTGTAAGAAAACCTAATTCCTTTTCTGACAGTGTCAACCAGTTTTTTCATCAGCAAATTAGTATAGAGATATGTTTACGCAATATCTGGCAGACAAGGGGATATTGTGCGCTATGCGCTGTCACAAATATAACTCCATCAAAATCATTTTTACAAGGTGCTCTGGTTTCTAAGAGACTCTCTCTAGATGTAGTATTTACTGCCCATTTAGCTTTTTTGATGGCTTTTAAGGGGTACTTTCTAGACTGTAAACGTTTCTCAAGATCTTTTGACTGTTTTAAAGTAGGCTGATGAAGTAGTCTGATATCGTATAGACGGTATAAAATAACACTATCAGTAAACACTGTTAATAGCGTGGTTAAGGTTACTGGGTGCACCA